>NW_027706764.1:0-14464 GCF_054177405.1 Leptonychotes weddellii | reverse complement strand
TAATGCTGAAGGAAATCTTAGAGATCACAGATTATCAAGGACTATCTCATTTTACATATATGGAAGACAGTACCCAGAGAAGTGAGGTGATGAATATAAAATCAAAGTCTGGTTAATAAGAGGACCAGCAATAGAACCCAAGTCCCACATGTTTATTTGCTTTATTTCCCTGTCCATGGTGCCATAAAAGGAAAGGAAAGTTACAAGATTTCAAAAGCCTAGTCTACCAATAGTAATCTTAAATATAGCAACATTCTTCTAAGCTGGAAATTTAGTGTCTATTTAACAAAAATATCAGTATTTCTTTAAAACCTAGAGCATCCAAAAGATATACCAGACCACACACACTAATGAAAAATAATAGAGTGCACAATTTTGGTTCCAGTAAGTTAAATCTCTACAATCTCATTTTTCTTCATTATTTTCTACTTGCTTATAAAGATCTACTTCATTGTAAAGGATAAGCCTTGAAATGTAACATTACTAAGATTTAATAATTTTTAATGGGTGAATCAAATAGCCTTTGATGAGCAAAGGCTATTTTTCTCTAGGTAGATGGTTGCTGGTCCAATTACAAGGGGTATCTTAGAACAGGTACAGTTTATCCAGGAAAAGGCCATAGTCCAATAAGGGAATACTCATTAGGTGACAATCTTGATTGTGTAGAGAGGGTTCAACAGCACCAGAAGCTTGTGCAGTCTGTGCATGAAAAATATGATCAAGCAGCAGTTTGATGAGTAATTTATATATACAGACTGGTTGGCAAAATACACAAAAAATTTACAGAAGCAGATAAGGTGGGTGGCAAAAACAGGGTCCACAACCGAGAAGTGGCAATTATTATGTCCCTAGACCCAAGACTCCATGTCAGCAATGTGGTGGAGCCTGCAGAAAGCAATGGTTCTTGTCTGGCCTGCATGTGGCCATCAACATACATGGTAATTAGGGAGTAGAGGTAAACACACTCTAGGACTGGGGCTTGGGTGAGTGAACGGAAGCCTGAGGTGTATCCTTTAAGAAGGCAGTCCTTTGCACAATTTTGACGGTAGGTGTCCCCTTAAGAATGAGATGCTGCATTAAAGCAAATCAGTGGGATGAGAACAGACACAGCAGAACACTAGGAAATCAGAAAACCCCTAAGGGGGCAGTAAGCGGAACTCCTGGAGCAGCAGTAAGTAAGACATGGTGAGAGGTATGATTTCCTGTTGAATAGCTGCATAAAGTATCTTGAACTTGAGAAACAACTCATGTTTCCTTAATTCAGAGTGCAGTGCCTCTCAAGTTATAGTCTGCATCCCTGAACTCTACCCTGTGTGTGTTAGCATTTTATTAGATTATTAATTGCAACTGAATGAGTCCCCAGTCACATAAATAAGCACATTAATTTTACTTCCCAAGAATAACATGAGCCCAAAGAACCCTTCCCGCATATCAAATATGAAGCAACCTTTTTTTATCAGTGACATCTCGTCACTCCAGACAAGAGGCTCAGGCTTCCTCAAGCATCTCTCTATTTCTGGACTTGTAGGGTTGCACCAGCTCACTTTTTATTATTATGTAATCTCTTATCTTCTTGTGCCCAGATTTCAGAGTTTAATAAAATGAGCTTGAAGTGGGCACCTGGGTGGCTCAGTCGTTAAGTGTCTGCCTTCGGCTCAGGTCATGATCCCAGGGTCCTGGGATCGAGTCCCACATCGGGCTCCCTGCTCCGCGGGAAGCCTGCTTCTCCCTCTCCTACTCCCCCTGCTTGTGTTTCTGCTCTCACTATGTCTCTCTCTGTCAAATAAGTAAATAAAATCTTTAAAAAAAAAATGAGCTTGAAGTTTTCCTCCTTGAACCCCACACAATATTCTCCCAGGTGATTATACCATTGCTCATGCAGTTACCTCTTCCTGAGGCTCCCTTGGCATCCCCTTACCCTCACCCTTCACACCAAGATAATGGGAGGAAGTTTGTCTCTTCCACTACATGTGAACTAGCTCTTTACAAGCAAAAGTCTTTGTCTTTTCTAAGTTGCCAGCATTTTTCACAAAAGAACTGTAATGCAAAGTTAAAGTTCAAAATATATTTAGTGAGCTGAATTCAGAGCAAGGAGCTGACGTCACCTAATGTAGTAAAGGCATTAGAAGTGGGGTAGTTATGAATGAGCAGACTGAGCTTGAGAGACAAATGCCCCTCTTCACTCCTAGCTTCTTCTTAGCCAACGACAGACCCCTGCCTTCTATTACACCCTGTCACCATCATCCATTAAACATCGACCAATGTTACCTGGTGCCCAGACTCAATAAGACACCAGAAGGTGGATGTGGAAAAAAGCAGAGTGCACGTAAAAGGTGAAAAAATCATGGAGGGAGGGAGAGAAGGAGGGAGGGAAGGAGAGAGAGAGAGATGGAGATATGAGGGGGGGGAGAGAGAGAGAGAGATGGAGAGGTTGAGAGAGAGATGGAGGGAGAGAGATGGATATATGAGAGAGAGATGGATATATGGGGGGCAGATAGAAAAGAAAAGCAGAGGGGTGAGAGAAGAAAAGTGGAAAATGGAAACTAGCAGTGGTGAGATACTGAGAAAATCACAAAGCAGAGAATGAAGGATGCAAAGGGTATTCATCATGTCTGCTCCCTGAAATCTGAATCTTCATGTTATACTTGGAGAAGCTTACATATTAAAAGTATGCCGATGTACGCATTTCCTCTCCCCTCCTTTGACCCTCCGTCTCAGTCTTTGGCCTCTCACCTCAAAGATTCCATTATAGTGGGGAAAAATCTCCAAGTCATTCCAGAACTAGACCCTCTATGTCACTGGATACCTCTTCCTTCCATCTTGGGGTTGTTCTCAGTTTTAAACATTATGTGTACTCATCACTCCTTATTTGGCCCCATGCCTTCCTTGCTTGAAGGTAGAAGCTTCTAGTTCTACTAGGTTTGCTGACTGTGTCCCCAAGACTCTCACTGGCCATACTACTGTGACCCTCTTGAGTTTGCTTTCCCAAATGCTTTCTTTAGTCTGCATTTTACTCATTCCACATCATTTTAAGAAGGGAATAGTAGTCCACCCTCACTGCTAATGGTAATAGTTCAGACTCACAGAATCTTTTTGTCTTACTAATAAAATTTTGAAGTGTTTCTTTACACCAAAATCAATGAGTAATTCTGCACCTAGATGACACATTTTTATTAATTATAACTCTTTGAATGTAACAGAAATCTTAAATTTTATTTTAATTATTTTAATTAGTTTAAACCAAAAGAAGACTTTATTGGCCCATATAATCAAAGTACATGAGGGGCTAGTAAAGCTGGCTTAAGGGATAATGGAAACCAGAGGCTCCCGTGTCACCAGAACCTTCTATTTCCCTCCTCTCTATTCCTCTATTTTCTGTCTCTTGGGCACATTTCTGTGCACAGAAGACCTGGTTCCCATGCATCCATACTTAGCCCATTATTTTCTTGGATATAAGAGAAAAGGAGCTCTCTTTTCTCAGCTTCTATTAGAAAAAGCTTGAGGAAAAAGTATCAGGGAAGACAAATCAATAAACACTCATGGCACATGATTGCAGTAAGTGGTAAATCTTTGTTGGTGATTTCTCCCATTCATGATGAGTTGTCACTAAATATGTTATGAAAAAGTTTTAACTGAATTTTAACACTACATTTAGGCTCTGAGACAAAAACTTGCTCATATTAAAAATAAACACAAAGGGTGTCCTGCCTCAGATCTGCATAGTGTCCTACAAGGATGTGTCCACTTTTCACTACCACAAATGAGCAGTGGATCCCAAGAATACCTACATGGGTTATAAGATTCAGAACACCGAAAGTTATCTAATCTTACCTCCAATTCAAGGCAGAAGTCATAAGACAAACAAACAAACATGGGATGATTCATCTTCTACTTGTTGAGAAACTGAATAGCCTCAAAGTACCCAGGTCATAATAATTTTGTAAACTTATAACTCATAAATTTATATTTTTTTATAATAAGCCAAAATATTTCTCCCTATAACTTTTTCCATTCCTCACAATTTTTTAAACTTTAAGACTCTGTTTATTTGTCTCCCTCTTACACACACACACACACACAAATACACACCGCTGAATAACCCATATTTCTAAATATTTAAAAACAATCATCATGTCCTCCAAACCCTAACACTTCATATTTTCTGTTTTTCATGTCAATATATCAGATTCATTCAAATAATTTATATATTTTCTAAATGCTTTTTCACCCGGTTAACATCTCTGGACAAATTCTAATTCAATACTATTTTGAAAATGTAAACTCAAAACCAAATAAGCATACGATGTCCTCACTGAAAATGTGATGAGAATGTTGACTTTATATGGGCATACTCTCAATAATAAAAATCCTACCAGCTTTGGAAGACATGCACACTTATTAGCTCTTAGTCAGTAAACTGCCCAGAGAATTTCACTAGATACCAGGCCTGCTGCCATTTCCTACAGAAATCCAAACCTATTTCCTAAGGAAAGTATTCTGAGGGTCTGGAGCCCCAAAGATAGATCACAAATCAGACTTTGAAAATCAATAAAGAACAATGAGAACATATCAGATACAAGAGCCAATGGATTTATTAGGTCAAACAAAACTGAATTTCCATACATTTTGTAAGAAGAATTTATGTAATTCTGAGTCAATTGTTCAAAATTATAGGCACGCACTTAATATTTTGGTCATTCATTAATTTCACTGTCTAAAGAAACTAGTCTATCAGCTGGTACTTGATGCCAGACAAAGGGTGAAGAGCTGGAGGTGAGAGGCGTTTAGCTAACATTACTGATAGGAGCTCTATGTAGAGACTGAGATATTTTGCTCAAAGTGTCTGGAAACTCAACAAGTTGGTCTACAGAAGGCTGATCTATAGGTTGGCCTGTAACAAGGAGACTGGCAGCTCCTAGAAGCCAAGTAGGTTGGATGCCAGAATCTGGATCCATAGCCCAGAGAAGGGAAGCCACAGACTCCATAACTCCTGGATCTGGAGCCCTGGGATCCACAGCCCAGTGAGTAGCAGCTTCTGGATCCATAGCCCAGGGAAGGGCAGCTGCTGGACCCAATGCCCACAGACCCAGAGCGAGTCGTCTGGCAAGGACTGGAGAGCATGGAGGTCCTCGGGTGGTGGTAGGACGTCTGGCAGGAGCTGGACACCACACGGGATGTCTGGCAGCTGGTGGGCTTACAGAAGGTGTCCTGAGAGCCACTGGGGAGGGAGGAGCCCAGCTGGCAGGTGCTGGGAGAGTGTAGGTCAGTGTGGTAGACCAGGTTGCTGGGGAAGGAAGAGTGACAGGAGGAGCTTGGGGAGCGCAGGTATGCCCCAAAGGAGTGGGAGGAGTTGTTTCCAGAGCAGTAGCTGTAGGACATGTTGGCAGGAGATGTGAGTTTGGTTGAGTGACAGTGAAGAGACGCTCTGAGTTTCAATGCCATGGTCTGGACTCCAAGTTATATATACTCTTAGAAGTGGGTGTGTCACCATCCAGATGCTCCCTCCTCCTTGCTTGTCACTTTATGCAAGAATGCCTCTCTAGGTTATTGCTTAACTCTAATTTATCACATCTTCACACAGGTAATTGTGCTTCAATCACTCTGATACACTTTGGAAGAAGCTACTCAGTTTCTTTCTCCAGGAATTCTCTGTGATTTGACCTTTGAAGTTATACATCATCACACTTCCAAATACCCTTCCCTTTTTTATCCACGTGGGCTGTGAGTCCTTGTCCCACCAAATGGACTTGCATGAACTTTTCCTTCACTTCTGCGAGACTATCAGGACCATCAGTGGTTACTATTCAACATACTTTGTCCTTTTCTTCATGAGCATATAACAATGGATTTCTCCAAATAATAATTATGCTCAGCAGACTCAACAATCTATCAGTCAAACCTTTTACTCTTTTTCTATTTGAATTAATCCATGTAATTACTGATATCTACTAATTTAGCTTAATTAAATTGTGGCTTCATTGGCAAAGCACTCAGCCTGCCTTTTCTGTGATACACTTGATTTTCTCATGTCTTGAGCTTACCACTGGAATTAAGGGTTATGGATATCATTCTTGTTGACCATGCCAATGGACTTCCTTAAAGGGAATGGAAGCCTAAAATGCTTCCTTAGAAGATGCTCCTCTAGAAACAATAAACACAACCCTTTGAGTGAGGTTTTAAGTAGAAGTGTTTGCTAGAATTGAATTTCTGCATGTATTTTCTGAGAAGCCTATCTTGCAGCAGGCTTATTCTTTGCTTATGTCCTAACCCAACTCATAGTTTTTTGTTTTTTGGGTTTTTTTGCCTTATTTCTTGGTGAAATGACATATTCCTAGTTGCAGTTACTAATTTATATCTCAAATTATATTTCAGGAATTAACATCTAACATTTTTTGAAGCAACTAACTTGAAGTATTAGAGCTACATGGGTCTTTAATATCTGTGGTCAACCCACACATTGAAAAATTATGTCTTGGAGAGGTTCAGTAAATGCCTCCTAAGGGCTAGGAAAGATAGAAGCTTGAACTATGGTCTCCTTATGCAGAGTCAAGATCCAAATACTCTGCAAATATAAAAGCAAATTTAACTTTAACTTGTCGCAGAAAAGAATCTATTAAGCTTATTTATACTAAGATATAAAAGCCTAATAAAGCCTTATTTACCTCTCCTAAGAATATTTGCCCTGAATAATGTTCAACAATAGATGTCCATGCAACACTGATCTTTATGCATTTAAAGTATATTTTACCTTCTAGCCCAAGAAAGAGAAAAGAATTTGGATAACCCATACTTAGATTAATGAAAAAAAAAAAAAAGGGAAGAAGAAGAAAAAGGGTTTCTTCTTATCTGGTTTGTGCCCATTTTTCTTCTTTAGAATCTGACATTTTATTTGGTTTAACTAAGGGGAATGGCATTTACAATTGTCATTGAAAAGAAAGCTCCTTAACTACCTGAAAATTAACTTGCTGAATTCCAAAGCACGCTGCTTCGGAGCACTTAGTTACTTTGTTTTATGATTATCTCTCCCAAGCAGAATCCAAAGTGTGACATGCATCACATGAAGAGCGCTTGTGCAATACTTAAGCCATCACTCTGATTCACTGAAGTAAAATAAGTTATGCTTTATGAATGGACACCTATTAAATTTACTAAAGAAGTATGTGCCATCCCCAACACATGGGATTCCTTAAAATGCCAGCCTTTAACTCCTTTAGAATGCACAGTATTTCTCTCTTCCTATTCATAGTTGATTCTGGTAAAAATAAATAGATAAATAAAAAAGGCTTTCTAATATCCAGAAGTTCTTGCTTCTCCAGGTTAGCTCCCCATGCCTGGGAATTAACATGAAAATAACTCGGGAGTAAGTCAATTCCAATTAATATCGTCCACACCCATTGCTAATTAGGTGAACACTTTTCATTAGTCATTCGTGCACTTTGTACAGATACTAGTGAAGAACTCATAAATGCTAATAAATGTGTCCCTCTGAAAGGAAGAAAAAGCAAAACAAAACTAGAGTGGTTTTAATAGTTGAGAAGTGGATCCTGGAACTAATAAAACACTCTGTATACTCTACAAACACAGGTAAAGTTTTTAAGAAAAAAAAATCACTGTCTGGGTATGTCAGAAGAAAAATGCTATATTGCAATTTTTTTTGAAATGGAGAAATACCAATACTACATAGAATAAACCAGCATTAGAGGACTCAGTAGCCACAAGTAACTTTATGATCTGAATTACTTGAGTATTGATTATTTTTCCAGGTCATCACATTAATGTAGTTCTGTCTTCAAGCTGACAATCCCCTTTTGCAATGTTTTCAGAAATTTTTGAATACCTTTCAAACCGAGTGAATATTAGTAGAAAGAGCAGAAATCCATATATTCCAGCAGGTACCTTTATCTTTCGTCTTCACTTTTCTCTTATATTCTCAAAACTGCCTTCTCTAGACCTACAAGGGACTTTTATCACCCCCTCTGCAAAGGTTCTGCTTCCTAACAGCTATTCCTTACTAGGATTTTACTTTCCAAATTCTCTCACCTAGGGAGTGATTTATCTGTTAAAGGTTAGCACTAAGTATGGGCTGAAAGACCCATTTCCGGGGAAAGGATGGGGGGGGGGGGAAGCATTCAGCCTCTCTGCTCTGGCTTCTGGCCCAGGCGCCAAGCAAGTCAGCCATGAGCAGCTACTTTCCCAGAGGTCATCCTGCTGCCCTGTTAGACTCTCTGGGTGCTGGCACTCCTCTAACATAACAACAGCCTCTTGCTGCTGCAAACTGACCGTTTTAAGTCTGCAGAACCACATCATCCATAACCTTGATTGAAAAGGCCAGTGTAGCTGATTTCTAGACTCTGCTTCCAGAATCCACTCATCTTCTGACACTTGCCTTTGCCTAATTCATTTTGAAAATGGAAAAAAGGGCACCTGGGTGGCTCAGTTGGTTAAGCAACTGCCTTCGGCTCAGGTCATGATCCTGGAGTCCCGGGATGGAGTCCCGCATCGGGCTCCCTGCTCAGCGAGGAGCCTGCTTCTCCCTCTGACCTCCCCCCTCTCATGTACTCTCTCTCATTCTTGCTCTCTCAAATAAATAAATAAATCTTTAAAAAAAAAAAAAAGAATACACAGAATGATAAAGCAAACTCTAGAGCAGTTTTCTGAAATACCTAAACTCTCAATTGTTACCATTTTGTCATATTTATTTCATCTCTCTCTCTCGCTCAATTAAAGAAATAAAACATTACAGATATGATCCCTCAGTGCGCCAACCTCAGTCTCCTGTTCTTTCCTATCTTTCCACTAATGCCTTCAGTTTGAAGGAGTCTTCCAGGAAATTTTCTGCACACATATTTATAAGTGTATGTACTTTGTTTTGTTATCATTATTATTTCAGATTTTATTTATTTATTTCAAAGAGAACGAGAGAATGGTGGGAGAGGGGCAGAAGGAGAGAGAGAGAATCCTCAAGCAGACTCCCCAGCAGGGAGCCCAATGCGGGGCTTGATCCCAGGACCCTGAGATCATGACCCGAGCTGAAATCAAGAGTGCAATGCTTACCTGAATGAGCCACCCAAGCACCCCTGTTTCACTATTATTGTTTTAAGTTGTAAGAATGCAGTCTTATTGCACATATATTTGTAAATGTATTTTTATGAAAAATTACTTTTTAATTTTTTTAAATTTTTTAAAATTACTTTTAAAATATATCCATGTTGATAGTTATATATTTGGGTATTGTTCTATTATCACTTCAGGGGCACTTTTAAGTGCCAGGCACTGTTCTAAGCACTTTATTACAAATATTAGCTCATTGAATCTTCATAATAATCCTATTCAGTACATACTGCTATTGTTCTTATTTTAGAGATGATGAAGCTGAGACAAATAGGTTGAGTTTCTTGCCCATGGCCACTCATGTAGTAAGTAACAGAAATGGAATTTGAACCCAGATACTGGACCCATTGTCAGAGTTTTTGCAAACAAGCACTCTAATATAATATAAAGATCTAGTTTCTTGTTACTACTGTATAGAATTCTTCCATAATAATAACACATTTTATTGATCTATGTCCTTATTATTTTTGATTTCTCACTATCACAAATCATGTGACAAGGAAGATACTTGTACTTATGTGCACATCTAGGGTTTCTGTCAGGTATACACTTAGAGGTAGACTTGCTAGGTATTTTCAATTTCATTTTCAATTTTAGTGTAGTAATTGGGAGCATGGCCCTTGGACCCAGAACAGCTGGGTTTGAATCCTGACTCCATTATTTGCTAGTTATATAACTCAGACTCTTTCAAGTTCAGTCTTTTATTATTACCTTTTATCAATTATTCTATAGAGTAATTTCTCCTTTCAAATTAATTTTTAATTCTTTGTGTATTATTTATTTTATGCCTTTATCTTTTTTTAAAAGATTTATTTGTTTATTTTAAAGAGAGAGAGAGCAGTGGGGAGAGGGGCAGAGGGAGAAGGTGAGAGAGAATTCTCAAGCAGAGTCTGCGCTGAGCAAGGAGCCTGACCCAGGGCTCGATCCCACAAACCTGAGATCATGACCTGAGCCAAAATCAAGAGTTGGATGCTTAATCGACTGAGCCACCCAGGCACCCTTGCCTTGTCTTTCATATGTTGCAAAAATATTTCTCCACTGAGTTGTTTGACTACCTTTTTAAAGCTCAGATCTATTGAGGTACAATTTACACATAAAGAAATTCACCTCTTTTAGGCATACAGTTCAATGAGTTTTGACAAACATATACAGTCAAGTAACCACTGATGCAATGGAAATACAGGACATTTCCATTATCACCTAAAGTTTCCTTGTGAGTCAATCTCTTCCCACCATATATCTGAATTTCTGTCCTTGTAGTCTTTTCTTTTCTGAGATGCACGGTAAATGGAACTGTCCATTACACAGCTTTTGTGGCTAGTTTTCCTCACAGAGTACACTGCTTTTGAGATTCATCCATGTTGTTGTACGGTCCAATAGCCCCTTCCTTTTCATTGCTATGTGGTATTTCACTGTATGTATGCTATCCACTCACACCACCTATGGACATTTCGATGATTTCCAATTTGGGGCTATTAGGGACTAACCTGCCATAACCATTTACATGCAAGTTTCTTCATAGACATATGTTTTGTTCTTTCTAGATAAATATTTGGTGGTGGGATTGCTAGTTGATATGGTAACTGCACGTTTAGCATTACAAAAACACCGTGAGACTATTTTCCATTTTGCATTCCCAACAGCAAGTTCCAGTTGTTCCAAATCCTCAATAGCACCACGCATATTATTATTATCATTACCATTATCCATTATTATTTTGCCTACTCTAGGGGGCATGTAGTGGTGTCACACGTGATTTTAGCTTTCATATTCCTAATGACAATAATCGTGTGCAGCTTTTGATGTGCTATTTGCCTTCCATGGCTGTCCTTCAGTGGTACCTATTTAAATTTTTTTTTATCATTTTTGAGTTGTCTCTCTTTACATAATTGAGTTGTAAGAGTCCTTTGTATATCCGAGATCCAAGGCTTCTATCAAATAGTGTTTTTCAAATATTTTCTTCAAGGTTGTGGCTTGTGGCTTGTCATTTCATTTTATCAAAGTGTTTTGGAGAGCAGATGTTTTTAGTTTTTATTAAGTTCAGTTTATCAAAAAAAAATTTGGTATATGGTACAAAGTTTGAGTCAAGGATTTTTTTATTTTTTGTCATATAGATATCCAATTATCCTAGTACCATTTGTTGAAAAGATTGCCCTTTTCCTACTGAATCACCATGACAACTTTGTCTAAGTCATGTATATACAGACTTATTTCTGGAGTCAGTCTTCTGTTCCATTAAGGTACATGTCTACCCAACACTACCATGCCTTAATGACTATAGCTTTATAGTAAGCCTTGACATCAGATTGCAAACCCCCAAACTTTGTTCTTTATTTTCAAAATTATTTACCTATACGAGTTCTTTTTCATTTCCATATAAATTTTAGAATGAGTTTGCCAATTTCTACAAAGAAACTGATATGTTTTTTTCATCTGTATTATATCAAATCTACATGCAATTGGGGGAGAATTGAAATCTTAATAGTCTTTGTTTCATGAGCGTGACATATCTCTTCATTTATTTGAACGTTCTTTGATATCGCTCATCAATGTGTTATGGTTTTCATTATACAAATCCTACATATATGTTATTAGGTTTACAGCTAAGTACTTTGTGGAGTTTGGTGCTATTTTAAATGGTATTTTAAAATTTCAATTCCTATTTGTTCATCACTTTTACATAGAATTACTTTTTTTTTTTTGATACGGCTTTGTATTCTGCAAGTGTCTGAAGTTCATTTATTAGTTCTAGCAGATTTTTGTGAATTATTTCAGGTCTTCTGTATAGGCTATAATGTCATCCTGCAAATAAAGACAATATTCTTTCTTCCTTTAAATATGTATGACTCCTTTCTTTTGGTCTCATCCTATTGAGTAGAACCTCCAATACAATGCTGGATGGAAGTGGTCAAAGCAGACATCCTTGCTTTGTTCCTGAGCATTCCATCTTTCTTTACTAACTATGATGCTACCAGTATGCTTTTGTAAATGTCACTTATTAGGCCGAGTAAATTCTCTTCTAAATCTTGTTTGCTGAGAGCTTTCACCATGAGCGCATGCATGCTGAGTTTTTCTAAATGCTTTTTCATGCATTTGTTGAGATTATTGTATAGTTGAGTTTTTAGTCTGTTGATGTGATAAATTGCAGTAGGTGATTTTGAATATTAACTCAACTTTGCATTCCTGGGAAAAACATCCTTGATCATGATGTATTATACTTTTAATACATTACTGGATTAGATTTACTGACATATTTTCTAAGGTGTTTTTTTTTTTTAATGCCTATTTTATGAGGGGTATTAGTTTGTGATTTTCTTATAATAGTGTCCATGTCTAGTTTTCTACGAAGGTAATGTTGATCTTACAAAATTTGTTGGGAAGTGTTTATACTTCTCTCTTCCAAAATATTTTATGTAGAATTTTTTTTCAAATATTTTGAATAATTTTCCAATGAAGCTACCTCAGCTTGGAATTTGCTTTCTTGTAAGGTTTTTAACTGTCATTTTAATTTCTTTTATAGATATAGGGCAATCCAGGATGTCTCATTATTCTTGATTGAGCTGTTAGTGTGTATCTGCCAGGGAATTTTCCCATTTCACCTATGGTGTCCCAGCAAGTGACCTCAGAATCCAGCAACAGCAGTCATATAAATCTGTTCGGGCTATAAAAAAGGTAGAAATAGTGGTGACCTGTCTCACAACCACATGGACAGCATAAGCCATTGCAAGGGCCACTCTGGCCAGAAAGCAAGGCAAGTTCAATGATACCAGTTGGAGCAAAATCTGAATCCAGAAGACATAAAACCAACAATCTCACATGTATTATCTCATTTGTTTTGTTTTCATGTTAATCATTTCTGCCATGATATTAATACATGTTAATATAATATACCTGTTCTCACTCAGATGTTAATTCAAATGAAATTTTATTGCATGTTAATATAATATACCTGTTCTCACTCAGATGTTCATTCAAATGAAATTTTATTGCATCTTTTTATTAAAAGTATTTTACGAAACCAAACATCTTTTGAATCTTATTAAACTTGATTGCCTCAAAAAAGAATACATGCTCCAGTTGAATGGATGCCCTAGTTCTCTCCTTTCCATCATTTTGTGCAGACATGCATGTCCACTTTTCTACCTCATTTTGCTCTCAGGGCTTCTGTTAGCTGTGCTTACTAAAGCAACAGAACGTGGTGATAGGTTTCACCTTGCATTTGAAGTAAAGATCATTCCCTGGGTTCTGGCTATATCACTTACCTGGTGGAGGTTCCATCTTCAGTCTGCTTGTCAGTTGATAAACCAGGCTGATTTTTCTAAAATAATTAGAAAATACTCAACTCCTCATCTGTTTCCAAACCTTAGTTCTCAAATCCCCATCCTGAAAGTTTTCAAAGATGTGCACAATCTAGGAAAAAAAAATTAGGGGACTGAAAAGGGAGTCTAGTATTACATTCAACTTCAATGTTCCTTATTGTTTTGTTTGTTTGAATTCAGCACCATAGACAAAACAGAAACACAGTCTAACTAGGAATTGAACAAAGTGCAGATATAGTTTACAGCATCAGATATTACTAAACTTACCAAGTAAATGCTAGTGGTGAAACCACGGATTGCAATATCTGATTTTTTATACTGATAAAGGTGAGTTTTAGTGTATGATCATGGAGACAACACAGAATGACAGCAGTTTACTTTAGGTTGTTACATAGATCAGAGGCAGGACCAGATGGCTGCTGGAGGTCCTGACAACTGCAAAATTCAATGACTTTAAGGTAAAATTCACTTTCTGATAATTCAGCCTCCATAATGAGTTTCCATATGACCACATTTTGTTGTTTAACTGTTGTTCTTTGGCTGGTTTGGAAGAAAAAGGCACATTCCCTCCCTAGTGAAGTATAAGCAAGATTCAAGAAGTACATGATCAATTTGGTTAGAAAGGATACTTACAGCAAACATGAAGAAAGTCATCTATTTCTTAGAGAGTGTGTTAGAGTTCTCCAGAGAAACAGAACAGATCATATGTACATGTGTGTTTATGGATAGTATATGTACATATATATATGTATGTGTGTATATATATATACACATATATAGAGTGTATATAGATTTAATTTACATTGTGTATGTGTGTATATATATATATATACATATATAGAGTGTATATAGATTTAATTTACATTGAATAGTACTGGCTTATGAATATTTTTAAGCATTCTTTCTTTGATAAATAGACAAGACTAATGTCTTTCCCAGATGGTGCTTTACCTTTTAAAACACTTGTGTTGAGAGCAATTTTGATTTCCTTTAAGTGCTGTTGAGACTTTAAAGCTTGTGATTTTAAATATAAC
>NW_027706763.1:0-336 GCF_054177405.1 Leptonychotes weddellii | reverse complement strand
TCGCTGCGTGATCACTGAGTCCAGTGGGCCTTCACTTCTCTATCTGTGAAGCAGCAAGAAGACTCCTTACCATGCCCTGCCTTCCAGGCTGCCTCAAAAAGAAGACAATATCTGGCAGGGCTTAGAGCTTGTGAGAAGCAGCAGCTGAACAAACAGTACCAGGTGTGATTATAACCTGTTGCAGCAGCACATTTGCTAAAGACGGTGGTTCGGGGGAAGGGAAAAAATTCAAATTGCCCATCTAGAGTGAGTGGCTAGAATCACAACATGCCAAACTCTAGCCATCAAGAAGTTATCCAGTCATTCTTAATCGCAGGAAACAAACTGAGGGTTGCT
>NW_027706762.1:0-336 GCF_054177405.1 Leptonychotes weddellii | reverse complement strand
TTTTCTTTTTTTAAAGATTTTATTTATTTATTTGAGACAGAGAGAATGAGAGACAGAGAGCATGAGAGGGAGGAGGGTCAGAGGGAGAAGCAGACTCCCTGCCGAGCAGGGAGCCCGATGCGGGACTCGATCCCGGGACTCCAGGATCATGACCTGAGCCGAAGGCAGTCGCTTAACCAACTGAGCCACCCAGGCGCCCATTCCAGCAGTTTCTAAAGCTCTGGGGTGGGGTGGGGAAAGTGGGGGCTGGATATTTCTTTGTGTCTGGGGCTGTCCTGTGCATTGTACAATGGTGAGCAGAATCTCTTTCCTTCACTCACTAAATGTCAGTACGTA
>NW_027706761.1:0-336 GCF_054177405.1 Leptonychotes weddellii | reverse complement strand
TTAGGGGATGATAAAGATCCCAATAAGAAGATGAAACGAAACTTAAGGAAAAGTATATAAAATCTTTCTTCTTAGAGATGTGAACTAGAAAAGATTTGTAGTCTCAGACAGGAAAATAAAAATTACAAATTGAAGAATTTGATTGATTTGAATTGGAGTTTTTTTTTTTTTTTTAAGATTTTATTTATTTATTTGAGAGAGAGAGAGAATGAGAGACAGAGAGCACGAGAGGGGGGAGGGTCAGAGGGAGAAGCAGACTCCCTGCCGAGCAGGGAGCCCGATGCGGGACTCGATCCCGGGACTCCAGGATCATGACCTGAGCCGAAGGCAGTCGCT
>NW_027706760.1:0-336 GCF_054177405.1 Leptonychotes weddellii | reverse complement strand
TTTATTGAATTCCTGTGTGTTACTGAGGACCTGATATTGTTGGATGACAATGATTACTGTGATTGCCCAGGCCCAGATTAGTGGCAGTAGATATAGGAGGGTGTATTGAATGATGCAATCATTTGGCATCGCTTTAAAATATCACATGGCAGAGTATGTGCTGGAGATGAAGAAGCCTTCTGGACACTGTAAGAGGCGGGATAGCAAGGTGTGTGCTGTGGTTGCTCAAAGTGCTAGTATCCCAGGTATATAACCCCAACATAGGTTAGATCCACTGTAGATGGCTGACCTTTCTGGGAGGCTGCTGCACTGCTGTGTGGAACCTTCCTCCTTTTC
>NW_027706759.1:0-336 GCF_054177405.1 Leptonychotes weddellii | reverse complement strand
GTTCTCCAGTTCTGTGACCTTCTCACATTTGATAAGCAGGTCTTCTGTGAGTTCAACTGCAGCCAGTAGTGAACATGGACAGATGAGAAACATTTGGAACCTCACTCAAGTCTTCCTCCAGCTGACATTATTAACACTTTTTTTTTTTTAAAGATTTTATTTATTTATTTGAAAGAGAGAGAATGAGAGAGAGAGAGAGCGCACATGAGAGGGGGGAGGGTCAGAGGGAGAAGCAGACTCCCCGCCGAGCAGGGAGCCCGATGCGGGACTCGATCCCGGGACTCCAGGATCATGACCTGAGCCGAAGGCAGTCGCTTAACCAACTGAGCCACCCAG
>NW_027706758.1:0-336 GCF_054177405.1 Leptonychotes weddellii | reverse complement strand
GGGGGTAGGGGGATGGGTTAGCCGGGTAATGGGTATTAAGGAGGGCACATACTGCATGGAGCACTGGGTGTTATATGAAAACAATGAATCATGGAACACTACATCAAAAACTAATGATGTATTGTATGGTGACTAACATAACATAATAAAATTAAATTTAAAAAAAGAAAGGAAGAACGTTGGAGAAGGAATAATAGGGTAAAATAAAACCTTCTATTTTTTATATTCTTAATAAATTTAGAAAATAATGGTTTAAATAAATAAAAGTAACTATGGATTGGGTGATGGATATAGATAGCTGAAATAAATTAGAGCAAAGTCACAAGGGGCAAGAGG
>NW_027706757.1:0-336 GCF_054177405.1 Leptonychotes weddellii | reverse complement strand
GAAAAAAAATCAATCATAAGTTTTAAAATTTTATATAGGCAAATCTATGCATCTTTTATGATTTTTTAAAGATTTTAAAATAATCTCTACACCTAACATGGGGCTCGATCTTACAACTCTTGAGATCAAGAGTTACATGCTCTACCTACTGAGCCAGCCAGGTGCCCCCTTTTATGATTTTTGCTTTAGGTACTCTCCTCTGAAAAACCTTTATGACTCATGATTATATAAACACTTTCTATATTCTCCAGTTATTTTAAGGTATTAAAAAAATAACTCATGAGGGCGCCTGGGTGGCAAAGTCGGTTAAGCTTCTGAGTCTTGGTTTTGGCTCAG
>NW_027706756.1:0-336 GCF_054177405.1 Leptonychotes weddellii | reverse complement strand
GTTCCATGATTCATTGTTTGTGCATAACACCCAGTGCTCCATGCAGAATGTGCCCTCCTCAATACCCACCACCAGGCTAACCCATCCTCCCACCCCCCTCCCCTCTAGAACCCTGTTTGTTTTTCAGAGTCCATCATCTCTCATGGTTCGTCTACCCCTCCGATTTCCCCCGCTTCATTCTTCCCCTCCCGCTACCTTCAAGTTGGTATATTTAATGCACGTGTCCCTTTGGATCATGATCAAGGCTAGATAACCAAAGAAGGGGGAGAAGAAAAACAATTTGTTTGCTACCCTAATACCTATCTCTTTGTCTCTATCAAACTGGAGGAGAGTTTT
>NW_027706755.1:0-336 GCF_054177405.1 Leptonychotes weddellii | reverse complement strand
TACAGACTTCACACCCGATGTCCCCTGACCCCATTCTGTCAGTCAGGCTCCTGTTGGCATCACTCTGGGCAGGTGTCAGGTCGCTAGGAACCCTAGTTGGGGGATGAGGGACAAGGTCCTGCGGGATGATCTCTGGGCTCCCAACCACTAGGGGGAGCCCCGCCTCTGCATTTCAGGGGTCCCTTCTGTGGGGAGGGTGCCTTTGCATGTTGCACCTAGTGGGGGACAAAACTTAGGTTCCCAGCACACTAGCCTGCTAGACCCTGCGAGGGGGGAGAGCACCAGTAGCCAGGGAGGGATCGGGCACCACGGAGAAGCCCACGTTGGCCCAGTGCG
>NW_027706754.1:0-336 GCF_054177405.1 Leptonychotes weddellii | reverse complement strand
CTTTTTTTTTTACTTATAAATTCAAAATTCCTTTTTTTTTTTTTTTAAAGGTTTTATTTATTTGACAGAGACACACAGCCAGAGAGGGAACACAAGCAGGGGGAGTGGGAGAGGGAAGAGCAGGCTTCCCGTGGAGCAGGGAGCCTGATGCGGGGCTCGATCCCAGGACCCTGGGATCATGACCTGAGCCGAAGGCAGACACTTAACGACTGAGCCACCCAGGCGCCCCTCTTTTTTTTTTTTAAAGATTTTATTTATTTATTTGAGAGAGAGAGAGGGGTTATGAGTGCAGGAACACAAGCAGGGGGAGTGGGAGAGGGAGAAGCAGGCTTCAGG
>NW_027706753.1:0-6061 GCF_054177405.1 Leptonychotes weddellii | reverse complement strand
TGTAACATTTCATTTTTCACCTCACTGTCATCAATAATGTGTATAATTCATTTTCATCATTCTCAATTTGACTAGTCACATACATTGTAGTGAACATCAACAATGTTTGCATATGTTCATCTGTTTTTCTGTATCTTCTACAGAGAAAAGATTATCTGTAACTTTAATCCATTGTTTCTATTGAAGTGGGTTTTTTTTTCTTATTGATTGGTGAAGGTATTTTAAACATTAAAGATATTAATATTTTTTGTCATCTATACAGAAATCAGTTTTACACTTAAGGAATTTTTTAACCCCCAGTTTTTTAGGGTAAGTAGGTCATCAGTTTGGTAAAGCTTGTGCCCAAAAGACATTAGGGCATTGTCCTGGCTATGAGACATTGTCAGCTTTGCACCAATAAAACTCATGTTTGCACCATAATTTGAGATGACTGAGGACCCATCACAAAATGCAAGGTGGCCTCTTGGGGCCATCCAAATAGGTACTTAAGCAGTAAGAATGACCAATAAGTCTCTTCTCCTGTTCTATAGGTTGTCTTTTGTTTTTGTCAACTGCTTCCTTTGCTGTGCAAAAGCTTTCTATCCTGATGAAGTACCAATAGTTCATTTTTGCTTTTGTTTCCCTTGCCTTTGAAGATGTGTCTAGCAAGAAATTGCTGCAGCTGAGGTCAAAGAGGTTGTTGCCTGTGTTCTTCTCTAGGATTTTGATGGATTCTTGTCTCACATTTAGATATTTCATCTATTTTCGTTTATCTTCATGTATGGTATAAGAAAATGGTCCAGTTTTATTCTTCTACATGTGTCTGTCCAATTTTCCCAACACCATTTGTTGAAGAGACTATCTTTTCCACTCGATATTCTTTCCTGCCTTGTTGAAGATTAGTTGACCATAGAGTTCAGGGTCCATTTCTGGGCACCTGCACCCCAATGTTTATAGCAGCAATGTCCACAATAGCCAAACTATGGAAAGAGTCCAGATGTCCATTGACAGATAAATGGACAAAGAAGATGTGGTATACACTTGTACAATGAGATATTACTCAGCCATCAAGAAGGATGGAATCTTTCCATTTACATTGACATGGATGGAACTAGAGAGTATTATGCTGAATGAAATAAATCAATCAGAGAAAGATAATTATTATATGGTTTCACTCATATGTGGAATTTAAGAAACAAAATAGAGATCATAGGGGAAGGGAGGGAAAAATAAAATAAGATGAAATCAGTGAGGGAGACAAACCATAAGAGACTCTTAATCATAGGAAACAAAGTGAGGGTTGCTGGAGGTGAGGAGGGTGGATGGATGGGGTAACTGGGTGATGGGCATTAAGGAGTGCATGTGATGGAATGAGCACTGGGTGTTCTATGCAACTGATGAATTACTGAACTCTACATCTGAAACTAATGATACACTCTATGTTAACTGATTGAATTGAAACAAATAAGTTAAATTTAAAAAGAATGACCAATAAATTCTTATATATGCATTTATTCATTCATTTAACAAAATGCACTGGACCACTGCTGTGTCCCAGGTACCACATTAAACGAGAGAGGTGTTTACTATCACTGCTCTTTTGAAACTGACCCTATGCCAGACAAGTCCATATTATGCATTGCTAAATTGCACAGATATCAGTAATCTAGCAAGTAAATATGAGTGAAATTAGGAAACACATAGAATTTTATTCGTTGTTCACCATCTACTACTGGTAAGATATATGAATCCATATAAGGTGTCTTCCTTTACTCTTTCCTATGGATGTACCATGATACTTTCCTTCTGAGTTTCTGCCAATTGTGTATTAAGGATGGGGCAATTTTCACAAAGTCACATAATAGAAGTTAAAGAAAAGGATTTATTAGAGAGAAAAAAGAAGGCTTAAAACGCCAAAGAATATTGAGAGAAGAAAAGGTAGCCTCCTGCTTCCCCCTCATGCACAGGGAGAGAAGTTGAGGCTAAGTGCTCCACTCTTTGGAAGGGCACAGTGCCATGATACCCTGCCTCTCTCTGAGGGAAGCAAGATGAGGTATCGTGTCAGTGGAACATTTCACGAGCTGCCCGGCCCTCAGCAGTCTGGATAAGGATACCAACTATTTATAGGAGTTATCTAGGAAAACCAGTCACTCAGCACCTGGCAAACAGAGCCTGTGGAAAGGTGAAGCCCCAGGGCTGGGGAAGAAAACCTGTATTCCATGGGAGGATGGAGAGAAAGTCCCTGTTCCACAAGAGGCTCAGCTGACACCAGAACCTAACACTATGGGAGGAGGACATCTCAGTCTTAGTTAGTTCATTATCTAAGAAATTCAGAGTGGGCTTACATATTTTTGTTGTTTTTATTTTTGGACCTTTGTGCTCATGGTACCACATATGATGATACATTGGCGTATTCAAGAATTTTAATGATGGTCAGTGTGGCAGACTATACTTTCCATGAAGACCACAGAAGATCTCCCACATACAAGTCTTTTGTACAGTGTGACTTGGGCACCCCCACCATCAAGAGTTTGCTCAGTTTGTGTCTGCATAGGTTTGTGGCTACTGTGAAAGTGATACTTTGTGACTTTTGGAGCGAGGCAATAAATTCTCTGCAGGTCCTCTTGAGACACTCCTTTTTGGTGGCTATTTACCATGCCATGGAAAGTAGGGAGGCTATATGAAGCATTTATATGTAAACATTCCAAGAGACAGTCCCTGGTTGAGGTGCCAGATGACAGCCAGTATCAACCTCCAAACATGTGACTGAGCTTCAAAATGACCTCAGCCCAGCCACTGTCTGCCCTGCCTGGGAGACACTAGCAAAAACCATCTACTAGAGTCTAGACAAGATCCAGAACCATAGGAGTTAATTATAAAATAATTATTGCTTTTTGAAGTTACTGTGTTGGAAGCATTCATTACACAGCGATAGATAACCAAAACAGTCATATGTTTTTCTAGACCTCAACAGAAATTTAAGTGAAAGTATCTTTAATCAATATTTTGCACTCCTTTTAAGTTCCAATAAACATATTGTATAGTCCCAAAGAAATTTAGAAAGATAATAAATGTTTCTTTATGAATAGCTATTATTTTGATTGAATTAAAAGATTCCAAGGATGGGGCTCCTGGGTGGCTCAGTCAGTTAAGCATCTGACTCTTGATTTGGGGTCAGGTCATGATCTCAGGGTCCTGGGAGCAGTCCCATGTCAGGCTCCGTGCTCACCGGTGACTCTACGTGAGATTCTCCCTCTCCTTCTGCCCCCACAAATAAGTAAATGAATCTTAAAAAAAAGATTCCAAGGAAAATGTATGTTTAACAACTGTATCAATTGTCAGATTCAATGCATATTGATCAAAAGCAAAACCAATTGAAGGACTTAAAAATCTTCATAATTTTCAAATCAATTAAGACATTTCACATTCAAAATGAATTTTAAAATTTAACTATAATTGTCCTTTTGTAGCTGACCAAGATGGACAGGGCACACGGAGGCCAGATGATCCATCCCACCTGATACAATTAAAAAATACATATATTTGAAACAATGATTTTCAAGATGCAGAACATCAAGCAATGAAAGAATGAAAGATAGTGATCCCTAATATACAGGAAACAAATGAGGTGAACCCTGTAACCACCACAGCTTAATGCCTGAGAAGTTTGCAGGGCACAGCCCAGGAAAGGGAATCTCTGCAGAATCCAGTGGGTTCCATGATGAAATGACAGAGCAGAAGCTTTGGGAGAACAAGCTGTGTGGAGTTCAGAGGACTAAATATTAGAGACAGGAGGGAGAGAGAGGGAGAGAGAGAACAGAGATAGAGAGAGAGTAGAGACAAAGATAAAGGCAGAGAGAGAAACCTGGACATCAGTAGAGGGTCCCCTCAAGTATTTAGCAGAGTACTAATTAGTGCAGGTGTATGAAAATCTACCTGATGCTGAGGACAGAATCATCCAAATGGATTAAGGTGAACAGAGGAAATATTACAGGAAACACTGCGTGGAGAGCAGGGGAGTTAAATATTACAGGCATCCCACACTGCAAGTGAGATGAGAACAGCATCCCTGGAGTTCTGGAAGGAGCCCATCCTCCTAGAAATCTATATCCAGAGAAAATCTTTGTCAAAAACAAAGGGAAAATGAAGACATCTTGAGATATATTGTAAACACTATAGGGATGAGTAAAATGAGAACACAAAGAGTTTTAGTTAATACACCAAGAAGGAGATACAAGGGACTCATGAAAACATATTCAATCCAAAAGAAAAGAGTAAGGAGAAAAATAGAAGAAAATAGGAAAACTCAAAAATAGAAAAAAGATAGACTTCAATGTAATTATATCAATAGTCACATAAAATATGAATAATATAAATATTTCAGTTACAAAGTAAGAATTGTCCGAGTGGATAAAAAAGCAATACCCAACTATATGTTGCCTACAATAAATGCATTTTATTTTTTTTAAAGATTTTATTTATTTATTTGAGAGGGAGAATGAGAGACAGCATGAGAGGGAAGAGGGTCAGAGGGAGAAGCAGACCTCCTGCTGAGCAGGAAACCCGATGTGGGACTCAATCCCAGGACTCCAGGATCATGACCTGAGCCAAAGGCAGTCGCTTAACCAACTGAGCCACCCAGGCGCCCAATAAATGCATTTTAAATATAAATTTAAAAATGGCTGAAAGGAAAGGAATGGAAGGAGATGTATCAGGCTAAACTCAATCAAAAGGAAATCTGGCATGCTGTATGAATACCAGACAAGGTTTTCAGATTAAATACTACCAGGAAGAAAGAAGGTCATTTTATAACAATTGCTCAAAAAAACCACAACAGTCCTAAATATTTATGCACCTAAAAATAGAGTATATTCCACATGAACTCATCAAGAAAATTGAAAAGGAAGGAATTCTTCTCAGGTCCTGTGAAGCCAGAAGCCAGATAAACCAGAAAAAGACATTATAAGATAAGAAAACTGCAGTCTCTTTTCTCTCAGAACAAAAATGATACTTTTAGCAAATTAATCAAACAATATATAAAAAGGAAAATATATCCTAAGTATGGTCCATTACAAGAATGCAAAGTTGATTTAATATTCAGAAATCTAAGAATGGAATTTGATGTATTAAAAAAAAAAACGAGGAGCATCTGGGTGTCATAGTCAGTTAAGCATCTGCCTTCAGCTCAGGTCATGAGCTCAGGGTCCTGGGATCGAGCCCCATACCAGGCTCTCTGCTCAGTGGGGAGCCTGCTTCTCCCTCTGCCTCTGTCTGCCACTCCCCCAGCTTGTGCACTCTCTCTGTCAAATAAATAAATAAAATCTTTAAAAAATAAAATAAAATAGAAAGAACACACGTGTCACTGCAATGCATACAGTAAAACATGTACAGTATATGATGAAAATCCAACAGTCTTTCCTGATAAGTCTCTCAGGAAAGTAGGAATAGAAAGGAGCTTCCTCGACCTGATACAGGACATCCACAAATACCTGAGCTAGCATCACACTCCATGATGAAAATGGACAAGGAAAAATGACAAGGATATCCCTCTGACAACTTACATTCCACATTGCGCTGAGGTTCCAGCCAGTGCAATCAGGCACGAAAAAGAAATAAAGGGCACCCAGGTTAGAAAAGAAGAATAGAATGATCTTTATTCATATATGATAACATCATCCACACAGGCAATCTGATAGAATCTACAAATAAAGCACTAGATCTAATAAAGAAGCTGTCTAAGTTGCAGAGTAGAAAATAACAAAAACTTTATTGTATTTCTATAGAATATAAATTAACAAATGGAAATTGAAATATATAAAATATCATGTATAATAGCATGGACATAATGCAATACTAAGCAACAAATATCACAAAAAAATACAAAAGTTCTGAACACTGAAAATTGTAAAACCTGGCTGAGAAACATAAAGAAAACCTATATAAAATATTCCACGAATGTTGGAATTCCATGAGTTTGGAAGACTCAATATTGTTAAGATGCCAGGTCTCCCCAAAATGATCAATTGAATCAATGCAATCTCAGTCAAAATCCCAGAAGGATTTTTTTTTTTTTTTTTTTTTT
>NW_027706752.1:0-336 GCF_054177405.1 Leptonychotes weddellii | reverse complement strand
TAAATAAAATCTTTTTTATTTTTATTTTTAAAAGATTTTATTTATTTATTTGAGAGAGAGAGAGAGAATGAGAGCGAGAGCATGAGGGGGGGAGGGTCAGAGGGAGAAGCAGACTCCCCGCCGAGCAGGGAGCCCGGTGCGGGACTCGATCCCGGGACTCCAGGATCATGACCTGAGCCGGAGGCAGTCGCTTAACCAACTGAGCCACCCAGGCGCCCATAAATAAAATCTTTAAAAAAAAAAAATCTTAACCATGTGTCTTGGGTGATTGTATATGTTTTTGAAACATGCAACATTGCTGAGATGCTGTTTTTGCTTTCCCTAATTTACGATTAT
>NW_027706751.1:0-336 GCF_054177405.1 Leptonychotes weddellii | reverse complement strand
TTGTTGAAGAGACTGTCTTTTTTCCATTGGACATTCTTTCCTGCTTTGTCAAGATGAGTTGACCATAGAGTTGAGGGTCCATTTCTGGGCTCTCTATTCTGTTCCATTGATCTGTCTGTTTTTGTGCCAGTACCATGCTGTCTTGATGATGACAGCTTTGTCATAGAGCTGGAAGTCCGGAATTGTGATGCCGCCAGCTTTGCTTTTCTCTCTCAACATTCCTCTGGCTATTTGGGGTCTTTTCTGGTTCCATACAAATTTTAGGATTATTTGTTCCATTTCTTTGAAAAAAGTGAATGGTATTTTGATGGGGATTGCATTGAATGTGTAGATTGC
>NW_027706750.1:0-336 GCF_054177405.1 Leptonychotes weddellii | reverse complement strand
TCTGAACTGAACTGAACTGAATTGAACTGAACTGAACAGAATTGAATTGAACTGAATGGAATTGAATTGACCTGAATCGGAATGAGAGAACTCGCTGGTATGATAGCGATTCTCTGACAGGTGTTGAGATTTAGGCGATGGCCTGTTACATCCTCAATTTTTGTCACATTTCACGTGCACTTGAGAAGAAAGCGTATTTTCTAGCTATCTGGTGAGGGGTTCTATTTATGTCCAATACTCCAAGGTGGTTACTTACTGAAATTTCCCAAATCTCATATTTTTGTTCCCTTGATCAATCATCCAGTTTACTATCACCGCTAATGATGTGTTGAAAAT
>NW_027706749.1:0-336 GCF_054177405.1 Leptonychotes weddellii | reverse complement strand
TGAAGTCGAGGTCGTACTTCCCGTTGCGATAGAACTCGGACGCTGCCACGTCCATGCCGATGACCACCTTGTCGGGGTAGCCGGCCGCCTGGATGGCGGTCTTCAGCAGCTCCAGGGCTGGGGGAGGGGCGACAGGGCACCTGAGGCTCCAGGGCCCGCGGTCTCTGCAGCCCGCCCTCCACGGGGACGCGGGGGGCCCTGGCCCTCAGAGCGCTCACACTGACCCTCGTTGTTCTCCAGGATGTTGGGTGCAAAGCCACCCTCGTCGCCCACGTTGGTGGCATCCTTCCCGTACTTGGCCTTGATGACCCCCTTGAGGTGGTGGTAGACCTCGGC
>NW_027706748.1:0-336 GCF_054177405.1 Leptonychotes weddellii | reverse complement strand
GGGTGTCATGATAGAGGATAAGATGGTGAGGTGGGGAGTGTGATCCTTTAGGCAGCTTAGTCAGGGAAGGCTTCCTGTAAGCTGGGACCAAACTATGAGAGAGATGCTGCTGTAAAGTGAAGATCTGGAGGAAAAGAGTTTTCTGGAGAGCAAGTGCAAAGGCCCTGGGGGCAGGAAAGAGCTTAATGAAGAACAGAAAGTATGACTAGAGCTTGGGAGTTGGAGGGAGAGTAGAATGAGATAAGGGCTTAGGAGGGAGACGGGCCAATTGATGCAGGGCCCTGTGGACCAAAGGACCGTGTTTGTATTGAATTTGAAATCTGAAAGAAGCCATTC
>NW_027706747.1:0-336 GCF_054177405.1 Leptonychotes weddellii | reverse complement strand
TCATCTGTGAAGTAGGGGTAATAATGTCTAACTGCCTGTATCATCGTGAGGATGAAGTGAGCAAAGACAGGTCAAGTGTGGAATGCAGTCCTTGTGACATAACAAGACCCAGCCGGCAGTGTTAATAATACTCACGTTCCCTCATTGAGAAAGGCCAAATTCTGATGGTGGTCTCCAGGCCCCAACCCTGCACAGTCTTTTCCTTACTCCTCCCTACCCTGATCACTCTCTGACCTCATCTCTTCCCCTTAGCTCACCCCATTCCCACCACACTAGTGTCCTGCTGGCTCTGAACCAGCCAAGCTCACTCCTGCCTCATACCTTTACTCTTCCTCT
>NW_027706746.1:0-336 GCF_054177405.1 Leptonychotes weddellii | reverse complement strand
GTGTCATTATGGCCCAATGAGTCTGCCACCAAACCCTTTTTGAACCCATACTTTTTGCCTAAGGGATACTGCTTCATGTAGCCATTTAAAGGCCTTCACCATCTTATCTCAACTTTCTTTGCCAGTATCTCACCACCACAACTGGCCCCACCCAGTACACACTCACTCAACTCACACACACACACACACACACACACACCATGCATTGCAATGTAGTCATGCTAAAGCTACATAAAAGTCATGCTTCTTCACACCCATAGCTTTTGCAAACACTGTTCTCCTTGCAGGCAATACTCTTTCCCAACCTTTCCATTTTGTAAACTCCTATACAACCTT
>NW_027706745.1:0-336 GCF_054177405.1 Leptonychotes weddellii | reverse complement strand
TCGCAAACTTTCCTCAAAGTCATGGCATATGGTTTTCACCTTTCCAGTATTTCCAGCATTAATACAATGTGCTTGATATTTGTCTTTTCTTTTGGACATTACAGTAGAAATCTAGGAAGATTTCTATTTATGCATAATATATATTATACATATTGAACATATGATTACCGAATACATATTTATCAATTATATATATATACATATATATATATATATATATAAGCTACCTTATACCTAGAACTCTTAGAAGTTTAAAATTTTTCAAAAGACAAAACTATCGGGGTGCTTCAGTGGCTCAGTTATTAAGCATCTGCCTTTGGCTCAGGTCATGATCCC
>NW_027706744.1:0-336 GCF_054177405.1 Leptonychotes weddellii | reverse complement strand
CAGCCCCCACAGCAGCCGCAGCAGCAGGGGCAGCAGGCCGAGCAACAGCCCACCCGGTAGCACCTGCAGGTGGTGCAGCTGCCGCAGCCGCCACCGTGGCCCCCGCAGCCGCTGCCGCAGCCACCACAACTTCCGCAGCCACAGCAGCCCATGGTGTCAGGAGAGAGGACTCAGGAGGGAGTAGCGAGGAGGGAGACTCGGGAGGCGAGGGAGGTCTGGTGCCGCCGTCCGTGGGGGGAGCCCCTTATGTACCAACCCTGCAGGTAGGGACAGTGAGACACGTGACCACTTCCCTGTTGCTATTTAGTTCAGTCATCATGGGAAAAACCTCATAAT
>NW_027706743.1:0-6061 GCF_054177405.1 Leptonychotes weddellii | reverse complement strand
AAAACAAACTGAGGGTTCTAGAGGGGAGGGGGGTGGGAGGATGGGTTAGCCTGGTGGTGGGTATTGAGGAGGGCACATTCTGCATGGAGCACTGGGTGTTATGCACAAACAATGAATCATGGAACACTTCATCTAAAACTAATGATGTAATGTATGGGGATTAACATAAGAATAAAAAATAAATAAATAAATAAATAAATAAAAAAAGAATATCTGCCCTTATTTACTGCTTGTTATAGCAGCCATGTGAGCATCAGACACTCCAGTTAGTGATTTGGGTACATTAAGTCTTATCTTTAAGACAATCTTGCAGAATGGATAATAGTAATGAACATAGTGCAAGTGAACAAATGGAATGTCATATAGATTAAGCCAGGAGGTCAAAGCCAATTACCTGGTAAACAGTAGAACCAGAATATAAAATCAGTATAAGGCCGATGTACTTTCCTTGATCTATCTGGTCTTAAGAAATGTCTAGAGCAACACTTCACAAAATATATTTGTAGTGTACTAGTGCCAGTAAGTTTCTAGATTTTATATTTTATTTTATTTTATTTTTAAAGATTTTATTTATTTATTTGACAGAGAGATAGAGAGAGAGAACAAGTAGGCAGAGAGGCAGGCAGAGGGAGATGGAGAAGCAGGCTCCCCGCAGAGCAGGGAGCCCGATGCGGGGTTCGATCCCAGGACCCTGGGATCATGACCCGAGAAGGCAGACGCTTAATGACTGAGCCACCCAGGCGCCCCCTAGATTTTATATTTTAAAAGGATTCCATGATTAAGACAGAAACACTGAATTAAGTATATATGTATATACATATTTATGTATGTATATTTAATTCATATATATATATGGATATCATAATATCATTATATATATACACACCATTTTTATTGAGAGTCTATTATAAGGACATTAACCTAATTCTTTTTGTATAGATGAGCAAATGAGCCCATATGAAGCTAAATGATTTCCTTGTATTTCCTAATCTATGGTAGCACAAAAACTACCTTTCAAATCAGTGGTTTATTCCACTCTATCAGCCGTATATCAAGGGCAAGGGCTAAGCTATATTCATAGAATATTAATGTTTTTGGACAATTAGCATCATTACTACTGTCTTCAAAATGAGTCACCTTACTTCTTACTATGTATTAACACAACAGCATGGTGCTGTCTTTGTACTATTCAAACAAGAATGAAAAATTTTTTCTTTTATCCATGTCAGGCATGTGGGACTATAGGCATCTCTAGCGTTCTGGTTCCAACAGGTAATGAGGAACTTTCATAACAATATCTGGAAAAGGCCTGGACTCAAGACCCTCTTTGCCTATGTGGAAAAATGATGCTATATATTTCATACGCACTCATGGACTCAATGAACTGTACTAAGTATTACAAGTCACTTTTTTCCCTAAAAGAAGGACTCCTGAATAAAATGTTTGTAACCTTAACTGTATATGCAGCAAAACACACACCATTCCCTCGTCCAATACTTTCTACTCACCACAGCTGTATTCATCTATGAAGCCCAGTCTGGCCAGCTTAATCACCTACTAAGAATCATGCATGGTTTTTCTACTGTCCACAATATAAAATCCAAATCCCTGAGCCTGTCATTTATGATTTTTTCTTAAAATATGGCCCCAGGCTTATCCACTATTCACACCTAATCTCCAGGAAACATCACAACTTGCTATTCTTCCAAATGAGCCCCATAGTTTATAATTGCTAGGTCTTTGCTCATGTTTTTTTGCTATGTTCAGAATTCTTTCTTTCCCCCACTGCTTGGCAAAATTCTTTTCATTTTTCATCTCAAAGGCAACTTCCATGACAAATTCTTTTTAAATTCTCAGATCAGAAATAAGTCGTACTTTTTCTGAATTCTTTGGAAAGTTGTTTATAAAACTCAAATGACATATTTACATTCTTAATCTTATTTGCACTTTGCTATAATTCAAGAGGGAGGAACTGATGCCCAAATCCCCACTATTTTACTACTGAAGAAATTGGTAGTTAGCAAGGTAGCCCCAGGTAAATCATCCAGGAAGGACCAGAAATTGCATTCAAAATAATTTAGCTAAATCTGAAGTCTGAGCTTTTGTGATAATGATAGTAGGTAACTTTTTTTTTTTTTGGCATTCCAGCTATATTTTAGGCACTGCTCTCTTTACTTTTAAAAACACTTTTCTTCTCGAAGCTCTTTCTTTTCCTATCTCTGAGACTTGATTTTCCTCCCATATCATTGTATGCTCCTTCTCAGTTTCTTTTTCAAGATGGTTACCCCTTCTCAATCCCTAATTCTTGTACCGTCCCCACCTTGGACTCTTTATCTTCTTTATTTATAGTCACTGTCATGGTTTTAAATACTATTTATGTGCTTGTGACTCTAAGATTTACATATCTATCTCCAATCTCTCTGCTGAGCTTCAGACTAAAATATTCAACCACCTGCTCAGAACCTCCATTTGGATATCTAATTTAAAGTTAATATATTCAAAGGAGATCCTCTCTTTCTCTCCCTTACCAAAGTATATTCCTAGATCCCCTCTTTTCCCTCTTCTTTCACCAAATAGCACACCATCCACCTAGTCATTCAAACCCAAACTAGCAGCGATCCTCAATTTCTCACTCTTTCACATTTATAATTAGTAAGCTCTGTGTCCATGAAAATGTCTCACCATTTCTTAGCATCTATAATCTTACCACATTCATTGAAGCCACCAAGATCTCTTGCCTAGATATTCATAACTTCCTAACTAGGTCCTCTTCTTTCTATACTACCCCAGTACTGGAGAACTTCCATTTTCCCCTACAGGTCCACTCACCATTGTTCTCTGCCCTGCCCGTGCCTCTCAAGGCAGACAGGAATGACTACATCATCAGACTCCCTTGTACTCTAGATTGCATTTGGTTTTGGCAATGGATTTGTGGATGGAACACTAGCAAGCGTCAGAAACAGAGAGGGGAGATAGGGCAGAGATTAATCCCAAGATCTTCCCATGCAGATTGACTTCCGGTTGACCATTTCTTGCATTTAAGGTCTCAATTTTAATCAGACACTCCTCTTCACACAGTCTGTCTTTCCCCATCACTAACTGCTATTTTCCTCTGTGCTTTTGGGCCCAGGACTGGTAAAAGCCCCCAGTTATTGGCCCTCTTTCAATTGCTCTATAGTTTGCTAATTCACTAGGTCTTTACGAATGCTCCTTTTATTTAACTCTCCACAAAGTAGTGAATTTTGAGCCTGGCATTCTTGTCTAGCAAGGACTCTAGGTGATATATTACCTATGGCTTATTCTACACATATCAACAATAATTATCTTTAAAAAAAAAAGTGAAATCAGCTTCTCAAAACTCTTTGGTTACTTCCTCAGATATTTAGATTAATATCCAAATCCCTAACCGTGGCCCAGAAGGTCCTGTAGGATCTGGCTCTGCCCCTGAGTCTGGATTCATTTCCCATTCTTCCTCCTGCTGTCCTGACCTTCCACTTGTCCCTCAAACAATAATATAACATACCAAGTTTGTTTCTATCTCCAGAGTCATGGCATTTTCTGTTAGTTCTGCCTGAAATGCTCCTCACGCACAAGTGATCATGGTTTGCTTCCTCATTTCACTTAGGTGTCATTTGGAGAGGCCTCCCTAAGCACCTTTTCAAAAAATAGTATTCAGTATCTAATCCTTTGCCTGACTTAATTTTTCTCCTAGAATTTACCTCTACCTCAAACTGTATTTTATGTTTATTTGTGTTTGAATATTGTCTGTTTCATTCACTGGAATATAAATAACCCAATGTCAAAATTTTTATCTTTTTTAGTTACTGTTATATTCTGAGTAAGAAAACATCGTCTGGAATATACTAGTGCTACAAAAAACAAAAAACAAAAACAAAGATAGCCCAAACATCTTGAGTACACAAATAAATGATTAAATGAGGTAGCCAAGAAGGTACTATTATAATCACCCTTTTATAGATGAGGAACTGAGTTTCATAGAAAATGGCAGACCTGGGGCGCCTGGGTGGCTCAGTTGGTTAAGCGACTGCCTTCGGCTCAGGTCATGATCCTGGAGTCCCTGGATCGAGTCCCGCATCGGGCTCCCTGCTCGGCGGGGAGTCTGCTTCTCCCTCTGACCTTCCTCCCTCTCATGCTCTCTGTCTCTCATTCTCTCTCTCTCAAATAAATAAATAAAATCTTTAAAAAAAAAAAAATCCTTTAAAAAAAAAGAAAATGGCAGACCTGAAAATGTTGAACTACTTTAATAAAGGCAGGGACTGTGTCTCATTACATTTTTTATTTTCCTTAAACTCTGACACAGTGCCTTGCACATAGCAATCCTTCAACTGATTTATGTTCACTAATGATGAAAGCTTTTTAAAGAAGAACAATGTGGTAGCAATGTAAAGAATGGCATCCAGAAGGGAAGCTAGTTGGGAATTTATTTTAGCACGTAGGTATGCATTTCCAAATAGTCTCAGACAACATAAATTGATCATTAAAAAGGTATTTTTAATGAAGGCATCTATGGTTATTAGAGTCAAGCATTCATGATTTACAAATATCTTTTTGCAGTTGCTTATCTAGTTTGTAGATTATTTGGGCCTTGCTTGCTGCATGTCTTTTGGAAGTTCTGCTCTTTGGACATTTCATGATTCATTCATATCAGTCATTTAAAAAATTTTATTAGTAGCTCTGATACAAGCAAGTAAAAACATTTTAGAAATAGAATATGATATTATGTGACTATTACCTGTGAATTCAACTTCACAACTATTTTTTTCAAATCTATACTGAATATATAATATGAATATATATTGAATATATATTGAATACATACTGAATATACAATATGAGGGATTTAAAAATGTAGAAATCAACCCCACTCTGTATTATTTGGTTAAGGAGTTAAGAAATACATATACATAGGGGCACCTGCATGGCTCAGTCGGTTAAGCATCGACTTTTATTTGGACTCAGGTCATGATCTCACAGTTGTGAGAATGAGCCCCACATAGGTCTCCATGCTGGGGGTGGAGCCTGTTTTGGCTTCTCTCTCTCCATCTCCCTCTGTCCCTCTCTCTCTCTCTAAAGAAGAGAAGAGAAGAGAAGAGAAGAGAAAGGAAAAGAGAAAAGAGAAAAGAAAAAGAAATATACATACATGAAGCAAGTAGATACCCATTTCAAGACAAGATGCTACATAAGCCCATATAGGATACAGTAGACCAAATTTACCTCAGATCTCCAGGACCTTCCTGATGTTTTTCATGAATTGTTTTGTTTTGGTTTAACCAGCTATTTATAACTATACGATGTGTGACATTTATAGCTATAGAAATAGAATTTTGTTGTACTTTGCATGATTGCAGATTTGATAATTTTGATACTGGTCTAGTTTCTGGGTACATTTTTCCCCCTAAAAAACAAAGAAATAGCTTCCAGTCCTTTTGTCACAATGTTGTAAAAGTACTTAGAACATATAGCTCCATAAAGTAAAGATACTTCCTAAAAACACTTCCTAAAAAACATAATTAGAAAAATTTAAGGATTTTAGGAATTGTGCTCTTAGGTTAAGGCAAAAGAACATATTGGGGATGCTCAAATCCAAGTTTAATTATTAATATCAGAAAAAAAAAACTTCTCTCTCAAAGGTACCTAAGGTATCATCATATATTCCTTTAATGTAATTCCATATCCTTACGCTTGTCTTAATGTGAAAGATCCTTTAAGACAATTTTAAGCATTATTGTTCCTGGTCAGTAAATTGCTACTAATTATTCTACTGCAGGACTGAAAGGGTTTTTCTTTTGTACAATGTCTATTACATTAAGATGCCAAAAAAATACCATTATTATAAGATATTTAGTGGACACTAAACTCAGAGAAACTTTGTAAGACTAAGTCAAGCAGGGGGCGGAGCAAGATGGTGGAGGAATAGGAGACCTGGATTTCGTCTCCTCTCAGGAATTCAGCTGGATAGGGATCAAACCATTCTGAACACCTACAAACTCAACAGGAGATCGAAGAAAAGAAGAGCAACAACTCTCTCATCAGAAAAGCG
>NW_027706742.1:0-336 GCF_054177405.1 Leptonychotes weddellii | reverse complement strand
GTGCTGTACATTACATCCCCAGGATATATTTAGCTTATAACTAGAAGTTTGTACCTTTTGACCACCCACACCCATTTTCCCATCCTCCCTTGCCTCTAACAACCAATAATATGTTCTCTGTATCAATGAACCCTACATTTTTTTTTTTTAGATTCCACATATAAATAAGATCATACAGTATTTGTTTTTCTCTTTCTGACTTATTTCACTTAGCATAATGCCCTTGAGGTCCATCCATGTTGTCACAAGTGGCAAGATTTCCTTTTTTAAAATAGCTGAATAATATTCCATTGTGTGTATGTGTGTGTGTATCTATATATGTAACATTTTCTTTAT
>NW_027706741.1:0-336 GCF_054177405.1 Leptonychotes weddellii | reverse complement strand
CCTGCGCACCTGCCCTGCACCTGTCGGGGCTCACCTGCCCTGCTCGCCTGCTGCGTGCACCTGCCCTGCCCTGCACCTGTCAGGGCTCACCTGCCCTGCGCATCTGCCCTGCACCTGTCGGGGCTCACCTGCTGCGCGCACCTACCCTGCCCTGCACCTGTCGGGGCTCACCTGCCCTGCGCACCTGCCCTGCACCTGTTGGGGCTCACCTGCGCTGCCTGAGGACACAGCTGGCTCAGACGTGACTGTGCCCTCACAGAGACTAACAACCCACAGGGACCACGGCTACGGTGCTCAGAGGATGTGCTCACGGGGTAGCTGAAAAAAGGGAGGTCT
>NW_027706740.1:0-336 GCF_054177405.1 Leptonychotes weddellii | reverse complement strand
TTTGAATTTCCCTGATGGTTGAGGATGAACATTTTTTCATGTGTCTGTTAGCCATTTGTATGTCTTCTTTGGAGAAGTGTCTGCTCATGTCTTCTGCCCATTTATTGACCTGATTATTTGTTTTTTGGATGTTGAGTTTGAGAAGTTCTTTATAGATCTTGGATATCAGCCCTTTATCTGTAGTGTCATTTGCAAATATGTTCTCCCATTCTGTGGGTTGCCTCTTTGTTTTGTTGACTGTTTCCTTTGCTGTGCAGAAGCTTTTTATCTTGATGAAGTCCCAAAAGTTCATTTTTGCTTTTGTTTCACTAGCCTTTGGAGATGTATCTTGAAAGT
>NW_027706739.1:0-336 GCF_054177405.1 Leptonychotes weddellii | reverse complement strand
TGTGTTTCAGGTATCAAGCTGACATATTGGCACAAATGCAAGTCTCACTATGCAGGGCAGTTTCTGTGAGCAAATGTAGAGTACACCACGTGGCTAGATGTAGCAGTCATTGAAAATGATGCTCATGGAGAATTTTTTATGTGAGTAGAGCTTATAATAAAGTGATGAAAGCAGAATGCAGAACTGTCTGTAGAGTATGAGCTCGAGTGTTAGTCAGTTGTGCTGGCATGGTCAATGTTTATTAACCAGTCAATATCTTTCCCATTCATCTGCTATCCAGACACTCCAACCAAGGAGTCTTTGAAGGTTGAAACAGGGCAACCTGTGTCCTTAGGC
>NW_027706738.1:0-336 GCF_054177405.1 Leptonychotes weddellii | reverse complement strand
GGAACACAAACGGGGAGTGGGAGAGGGAGAAGCAGACTCCCTGCCGAGCAGGGAGCCCGATGCGGGACTCGATCCCGGGACTCCAGGATCATGACCTGAGCCGAAGGCAGTCGCTTAACCAACTGAGCCACCCAGGTGCCCCAATTACCTGTGCTTTTCATGTCATATCCATGAAACCATTGCTGGGACTAATGTCATGAAGCTTTTTGCTCACATTTCTTCTTCTAGTAGTTTCATGATTTCAGGCCTTACATTTAAAGTCTTTATTTTGAGTGGGTTTTTATCTGTGGTGTGAGTCAGGGACCCAATTTCATTATTTTGTAGCCATATGGTTTT
>NW_027706737.1:0-336 GCF_054177405.1 Leptonychotes weddellii | reverse complement strand
TTCCTGATGTCTCTCCCCTTTGCCATGAGGTTTGGGCTGAGGGTGTCCAGGGTAGGTGACCAGGGACCATGAGCAGGTGGCTGTGGTCAACCAGCAATGCTGGGGCTGTGGGGGGCTGGGTAGGGTGGAGTATAAGCTGTTGAGGGGCAGACATGAGGATTTCCTTCCTCTGCTGTTTCTTGCCATGGGAATACTGTGTCTAAACTCATATATATCATATATATATATGATACCTAACATCAAGACATATAAGTTGTAGGGAGTAAAATGGAATTAAAATCCTTGTATTGGGCGCCTGGGTGGCTCAGTCGTTAATCGTCTGCCTTCGGCTCAGGT
>NW_027706736.1:0-336 GCF_054177405.1 Leptonychotes weddellii | reverse complement strand
TGTAGCTCTGCCAAGATTATAAATAGAAGTGATATGGCAGCAGTGGATTGATCATTCTGCTAAATGCGCTCATCCCATTGGGATGGTTTTATGAAGCATGGTGGCAGCTGGAGCAGTGGTGGCTGCTGCCACCGTCACTGCTCCTGTTCTGGCTGCAAAACACCTTTCCTTTTTTTTTTTTTTTAATTTCTTTACTGAGAAAAGCCAAAAGAGATTTTCCTAAAACATAAAAAAATAAAATAAAATAACATTACAGCCCAAAGTCTGTTTTCTAGAACAGTCTGGGAGACCATCAAAGAGTCTGAAATGAAATCACATACACTCATTGATTCCCTG
>NW_027706735.1:0-336 GCF_054177405.1 Leptonychotes weddellii | reverse complement strand
TAACTTATTTCACTTAGCATAATACCCTCTAGTTCCATCTACGTTGTTGCAAATGGTAAGATTTCATTTTTTGATGCAATATTCCATTGCATATATATATGCCACATCTTTATCCATTCATCTGTCGATGGACATCTGGGCTCTTTCTACAGTTTGTCTATTGTATACACACCCTTCTTCCCCAAATTTCCTTGTTACCAATTTTCCAATCATGTTCCTTCCAAGTCCCTGATCACCCAGCCAAACCGTTGGCCATAGTCCATGAATCAGTCTACAATCACAGATATGGCCATTTCTCCTTCCATATAAAATGGACAAGCAGGTTGCTTGAAGTTC
>NW_027706734.1:0-336 GCF_054177405.1 Leptonychotes weddellii | reverse complement strand
TTTTTTTAAACGAGAAAAAAATGAATTTCACAGGGATATGGACTGTCTGTTGACTCAATTTTTTTTTTTAAAGATTTTATTTATTTATTTGACAGAGAGAGAGACAGCGAGAGAGGGAACACAAGCAGGGGGAGTGGGAGAGGGAGAAGCAGGCCCCCCGCCGAGCGGGAAGCCCGATGCGGGGCTCGATCCCAGGACCGTGGGATCATGACCTGAGCCGAAGGCAGACACTTAACGACTGAGCCACCCAGGCGCCCCACTAACCATGTTTTTAAAATTGACAATATACTTAAAAATAGTTAGGACTACCAAATTATACACTTAAAAATAGTTAGG
>NW_027706733.1:0-336 GCF_054177405.1 Leptonychotes weddellii | reverse complement strand
TGGGCAGGTCTTGCCCCAGAAGAGTACCATCAGCCAACTGGGGTTTCCAGAGCCCATCACTATCCAGACCCTCTCCGGTTTCTCCTACTTTGTTCCATTTTTAACCCACTTGCTGATGACCTTGGAATTTCCCCCTTTGACTCTGGTTATAACCTCTGAAGCACACTGACTTTTGTCCAAGTCTGCTTTCAAATCCCATGCTTTTACCTCCTACTGATGCTTAATCTCTGCCCTCCCCAGAGACTCACCTTGATTTGGCTTTCCTCTTCTGGATGATGACTCAAAACCCATTCCTGATATAAACCAAAGCAATCATCCAGGTCAAACACACCCTAC
>NW_027706732.1:0-6062 GCF_054177405.1 Leptonychotes weddellii | reverse complement strand
GTCTCTACTGTTCTGTTAAAGAACTCTTCCAACCCAAAGTCATTATTACCTTTTAAATGTTGTCTTCTAGAAACTTGACCAGACAAGAAGGTCCTTGGCTTTGTGTAGGATAGAATCAAATATGAGCCAGGAAGGAGTGAAAGCAGAGTTTATTGAAAAGCCTAAGTGATAGAGTATAGCAGATGGAGTGTCTCAGAAACTGAGAAAGAAAAAGAAAGTAAGTCTCTTCATCCCTTGGGGTTAGGGGTTTATATTGGAAAAGGGGTCCAGGATACGCATTCCTTCAGGAATTCAGGGTTCAATCAAAGACGAGTGACAGGTGAATAACAGGTGCTATTTCATAAATCACTAAAGATAGAGGGTATTGATACCAGCAAGGTTTGTTTAAAGCTAATGTCCTGGAACATGTTTGGGATCCAGCCTTTCTTAGATGTTATCAGGTGTTTTGGTGCCTAGGATGAAACTAAGAGAATGATTAACTTCCTTGCTTCCCCCTCGGAGCAGGAACATATCTTCTTTGGTTTATTCAGATGCAAGGTGAAATACAGAACCTAAGTAAAAGGGACCTAGCATAGACACAGCAGAAATGAAGCCTTCCTAAGATGGAAAATTTCCCTATCTCAAAGAGTTGTATGTGGTCCATTTCAAATTAATTTTTGTATATAGTGTGAGCTAAGATCAAGGTTTATATTTTGCATAAAAGACAGTGAAGACAATTCCCATAAATAAAAGTGAAATCAGATCCCAGGATAACGGCTGCACAAAAGGTAATCTATCAGTTTGGAGTAAAAGTATGCAGGGTTCCAGGAGTGATATTTCCAAGAGGAAAATAATCAAAGTAATAGAATATCTGCTGTATTTGACTATGTTGACATAAGTTTTATGCTTTTGGTAAAGAATTTAGAAGAAGAATTAATGATAGCTCCAAAGAAAACTAAGCAAAAAAAAAAAGCAATGATTAACTGTAGGGAAAACAAAAAGATTTACAGGAAGAACTATTTAAGGTAGTACACTATATGACACAAGTGTGTATGATATCTTCTTAGTGTAGTGACTATTGATTAAACCACAAACTGTCCTAGAACTATATTGGGGAAATGGAAAAAGGAAAGTGTTGGTTTATGGCAAGTGTGGGTAATATATGTATGAGTCTGCTAAATCCTTCCTGGACTGGCAAGAGATACTGTCTGTGATTGAAAAAAAAAAATCAAGGAATAATAATATGAACATATGATTTAGAAAATATAGACATAAATAGCAAAACAACAGTTAAAAAAAAGAATGGTTGCTAGGGAGTGGGCAGAAATTCAGGTTTGGGAAGGGTGGGACAGGAAAGTGCCATCTTTTTATGTCTTGTATTATTTGAGCCTTTAAGCCATATACATGAATAAATTTAATAGAAAAAAATTTAAAGAAAGCTTAGGGGCAAATATAAATAATGTGTAGAAAGCAACTTCGTGTGTGTGTGTGTGTGTGTGTGTCATGTGAAGCAACTTCTAATGTATTTGAAGCTTTCAAAAAAATCTTAACAGAAATACTTGGTAATAAGGAAGATTCTTTATATCTTCTTCTATAAATGGAAGAAAATAGAGATAGATATAATATAAACCTAAAATAATAACCCACTGATGACAAAATTGAGTGAAAAATAAAAGACTTAGTTAAACCCAAGTTCTAACATCTTTTTTTTTTAAAAGATTTTATTTATTTGACAGAGAGAGACACAGCGAGAGAGGGAACACAAGCAGGGGGAGTGGGAGAGGGAGAAGCAGGCTTCCTGCCGAGCAGGGAGCCCAATGCGGGGCTCGATCCCAGGACCCTGGGATCATGACCCGAGCCGAAGGCAGACGCTTAACGACTGAGCCACCCAGGCGCCCCCCAAGTTCTAACATCTTAACTTGACATAGATTTTGTATGAAACCATGACAAGATTCTGAGATTTGGTCTGTGCCCATTCACAATAAGCCTCACTATTTTGTAGGGCTCAGAAGATCACTGGAATATCTATTATTACTTCACTGTAACTTGGTGAAAATTTGGTCAGTCAAGAAATCTAATATAGAAAATAACTTTTGATTTTTACTGGTGATAAGAAACTTGTCACTAACATAATTTTCAATTTTTTTTTGTATTAGTAAATGTATATTGGTAACTTCTAGTAAAATTATAAGTATTTAGCCCTAATTTTGAAGGAAACATTGTATATCACAGAGGATTAATTATAGGTGAACAAAGATTTATTTTTAAAAGTTGATCTCTTTAAAATAGTTAAGACATTTGAATTTACATTTGAAAAAGCTAGATATTCTCACTGATATATATAATATCAAAGCACTGAACAGATTAGAAGGTATAGATTCCTTCTATCATCATTCAAGTTATTGAACATAAGTATCCATGGGATCCCTAGGGGGAAAAAAAATCAAATTTCATCATTTTTCACATTTGCAAATTATTTTTGAAGCTTTATAATGATGCTGATGCTAAAATCCATTTATATATTTTTCAATTTAAAACTATCGAAATGTTCCTACCTAATAAAAGCATGAGATCAGTATTTTTATACCTTTTTAAACCAAGTAACTTGCATTTTCTGGAAAACAGGTCAAATTGTTAAAATGGTTGAAAAAACTGGGCATTCATAATTGATTAGTCACTTTGTTGCAAGGAATAGATATATACTCAGATCAAGACATCAAGCAAGGCTGGGGATGGGGAGGTAGTTGTATAGCTAGTCTTCATGGAGAAGTGGAATGTTATGGAGACCCAGGCTTGTTCTCAAGTCCTGGCTTCCAGTCAATCACAGATAATAGGCATCCATCACTTCTTAGCTTCAAACTCAACCATTAAAATGATTGAGCTATTTTCCAACCTACCTCTATGTTCCAGCCACTAGTGACTAGTTGATTGAGTTATTCTGATTGCGTAAGCCAGTCTTCATGCAGAACTAGAAGGAGCAAGGCACCTGACCAATTTATATGTGTTGGCCAGATATAAATAGAGGAAAGCCATTATATGTGGTTTTTCAGTTATGCTCTTAGATGTAGTCAGTTTTGGTCAAGATAAGAAGTTTATAGTATACTAAGCATACAGACCCACGAGCAAGGAAGGAAGCAAGCAATATGGCAGCCACTATTTCTCAGAGAGGCACATTTTTTTTTTTTTTAGATTTTATTTATTTATTTGACAGAGAGATAGAAGAGCACAAGCAGAGGAAATGGCAGAGAGAGGAGTAGCAGGCTCTGCACTGAGCAGGGAGCCCGATGCGGGACTCGATCCCAGGACCCCGGGATCATGACCTGAGCCGAAGGCAGACGCTTAACCATCTGAGCCACCCAGGCGCCCTCAGAGAGGCACATTTAAGGGATAAGCATCTTGCTTGACCTGCCCAGTGACAAAATTCTACATCATTCAAAGCTCAGTTCAAATGCAAACACTTCTGATATCTTTTTTAAAATCTTATTCAAAATCACTGGTTCAGTCATAATTATACCTATTACATGTTTTCATACCTGTATTTATCTCCAACTTCAGTGTTGTTTATTATGGTTTATTATTTATGCTGTAAATATTTGTTTTGTGGTAAGATGCCCCAAAACAAAAATCTGTAGAGACCTTGGGAGTTTCTCCCAAGTCTCCATCAAATTGTCTTAATCTCTTCCTGAATATCTTTTATCTGGCTTCTTCTCTTCATATCCACTGTGAATATATTAATTCAAGCTACTATCATGTCTTATTGCAATAAGTTTTCCTTTTTTTATAAAGATTGTATTTATTTAGAGAGAGCGAGAGAGCACATGAGCATGAGAGGGGCAGAGAGAGAGAGAGAGAGAAAGAGAGAGAATCTCAAGCAGACTCCACACTGAGCATGGAGCCTGATGCAAGGCTCGATCCTACAACCTTGATCATGACCTGAGCCAAAATCAAGAGTCAGACACTTAACCGACTGAGCCACCCAGGGGCCCCTTGCAGTAAGTTTTCTAACATGTTATTTACTTCTGAAATTCATTACCTCACTTATAAAGGAAAAACTTAGTTTTTCCCTTCTTATATAGGGAAAAACCCAGTTCTTTGCTACTGTGCATTTCCTTCCTTACTTACACAGAATACATATTTCATTTATGTTCACTAAATGTGTGGGGTTTTTTTTCCCCCCACACTAAGCAGTCCTCTGTGACACCAGCTGGGTATCCTACAATTTAACTCAATACTGACTTTTAACCAGAAGAAAGTGTCAGGTCCCGCAGGTTAACTTGGGGCTAAAAATTTCAAGCTGGTTAATTATGACTTGGTCTTTCCACTGACCAGCCCCCAACCAGGAACCCACAGAGAGTTGTCTCATAAAAATAAAAGATGCTCCTAATGCTCTCATAACTTAGGAATTTACCAGGCTTTTAGGGGCCCTGTATTAGTGATAGAGTCAAATACCAAATATTAGAACAAGAGATGTCCCTAGTGTTCTTATCTCTTACAAAACTACAGGTTTCTTCTACTATCCTAAAGTAGAGCATTCTTAAGAGACCATTCCTAAGCCAAAATAGTATAAGGTGAAAAACAGTTAGCATTAATTTCTGTGAAAAAAAATTTTAAGTATTCCCAGATACCCCCAAACCCTCTCTTAGGCTTTTCTGATAGTTTAGGACATAGCTTGCTAACAGATGCACAAAATAAATCAAGATAAAACACAGATGTTCACAGACACAATCCAAAGCTATTGGCGGCTTGATGTTGAGATGCTGAGTGCAGGTCCAGGGGAAGGAGCTCGACAGGGCCGCTCTTCCTACTTGGGTAACATGCCTGCAACACAACACTGAAAGCTATGTTCATTTTTTGCCTTTTTTTCATAAAAGCAAAAATCCTCTTCAGATTTCTTTAGGTTGGTGAAAACAGATACTAACATCTTTTCCAAAAGTGAAGTGGTATAATGCAAACTTTCAAGAAGTGAGGGATACCTGTACAAGTGTTTTAGGACCTCTGTGCCAGGAACCAGGAGCAGAGACCTATTTATATATATATATATATTTTTTTTTCTTCCTAATATCCCATATTCACCCTTCTACTGGAGCAATCATTTTAATATGCAAATCTGATCACGTTGTCTCCTTCCTTAAAACTTTTCAAATATTTAAACATACATTTCTTTAATATCTCATTTAGGACTCTGTAGACACAGGTCTTTACTTCTCCAGTCTCATCTCCCACTACCATCTTGCTCACGCTAGCTGTAGGAAACTTTTAACCATTCATTCCTACCATGTTTCCTTTGTACATGTTGTTCCTGCCTAGAATGCTGTTCCCTTCCCTGTTCACAAAATAAACGACTCTCATCCTTTAGGGATCACCTTCACCATTACTTCATTTGGGCTCTGTTAGTGGTGTGTCGGGATGAGGGCCTCTATAACCAAAAACACTTTGGAAATGACAGACTAATTCATGATTTGAATAGTTACTAAAATAAACTTGGGCCAGCGTCATAACTTCTCAAAGCATCAGCTTTCTCATCTTTAAAGTTGGGATAATATCTACTTTACTCGATTGCTTTGAGAGTTAAAAATGATCATTGCCTAGCAGAGTTTCTGGCATATGGCATGGCTCAGTATAAATGGAGTATATTATTTTTTTAATGATGACCCTAGTCTTGACAATGTAGTTCAGAACAAAAATGTTATTAAAATTATGTAATCCCTTGTATTTGTTGATGCAGAAGCTATCCTGCTTTAAAAAGAGACTGAAAAATGCCCTCCTTCACCAAGACAGAGGTCAATTTCTCTCTTAGATCTATTCATCTTGGAAGGCATTCCAGGGTGTTTGGGATATCGTTATAGCATTGAGGAGGCAGGATTCTTCCATCAAGAGTGTTTAGGTATTATGAGAGACGATGGACTCTGAAAAACAGGCTGGGGGTTCTAGAGGGGAGGGGGGTGGGAGGATGGGTTGGCCTGGTGGTGGGTATTGAGGAGGGCACGTTCTGCATGGAGCACTGGGTGTTATGCACAAACAATGAATCATGGAACACTTCATCTAGAACTAATGATGTAATGTATGGGGATTAACATAAGAAT
>NW_027706731.1:0-336 GCF_054177405.1 Leptonychotes weddellii | reverse complement strand
CCATTTTTAAGGGGATTACTTGGGTTTTTTTGGTGTTGAGTTGTATAAGTTCTTTATATATTTTGGATATTAACCCCTTATTGGATATATCATTTGCAAACATATTCTTCCATTTGGTGGGTTGTCTTTTTGTTTTGTTGATGGTTTCCTTCACTGGGTAAAAGCTTTTTATTTTGATGTAGTCGCAATAATTTAATTTTGCTTTTGTTTCCCTTGCCTGAGGAGACATATCTAGAAAACTGTTTGTACAGCTGATGTCAAAGAGATTACTGCCTATGCTCTCTTCTAGGAATTGTATGGTTTCAGGTCTTCCGTTTAGATCTGCAATCCATTTTG
>NW_027706730.1:0-336 GCF_054177405.1 Leptonychotes weddellii | reverse complement strand
TCATCATCACGATGATGAGTCTCCAGTCCACCATCCACAAAGTCTTTCTAGAATTTATCCTTTGGCACAGGCACTTCCCAACCCTGTTGCTACTAGAAAAAGAGCACCAGGTGGGTTGTCATGCATAATCCCTCCTCCTGATAGAATCAGAATACTGTATCAGTTACTGATTGCTTACTAGAATAGCAAACATTTTTTTGATGGAGTCAAAAATCTACTTATGCAGGGGCTTGGGTGGTTCAGTTGGTTAAGCACCTGCTTTCAGCTCAGGTCATGATCCAGGGGTCCTGGGATTGAGTCCCACATCGGGCTCCCTGCTCAGCAAGGAGTCTGCTT
>NW_027706729.1:0-336 GCF_054177405.1 Leptonychotes weddellii | reverse complement strand
TTTTTTTTTTTATTTTTTGGTTAACTAAGCATTAGGTGAATGGGTCCTTTAGCAAATTATTCTATTGGACGTTTGCTATTCAAGGATATAGAACTGGAGTTGAGCCGATTGGTCATTCCAAGGTAAACTAGTGAACTATTCACTAGTCCGTGGTTGATTGTCAGTGACTTCACCTGGGGCCTCCCATATCTTGTGATTACCATTAACAGGTTATTTTAAAGCATTATTGACATTTTCAGTTAAACAATGACATTTTTTTTAAGGACTGTTTGTAAGTGAAAACAATTCCATTGTTTGATATATCTGGTGTTTAAGCTTCCAGCCAACTGATACTTA
>NW_027706728.1:0-336 GCF_054177405.1 Leptonychotes weddellii | reverse complement strand
GAGTACACAAATAATAGCAATTCTGGGTTCTGTCACAGATGTTCTAGGCATTTGTCATGTCTGCATTTGTGTAATTTCCCAGTTTAAGAAAGAGGAGTGACTACTTTAGAACGCACGATACCTTCCTCTCTCTTTGTCTTCAGCGCTGTAGTCTCTTCATTGTTTGAGCAAGTGCTCATGTTTTGTCTAAACAGCCAGCACACTGCATCCAGAGGGTGCTCTCATTCTGTCTGTTTTCCGTATCAGGAGGTGAAAAGAAGTGAGATCATTGAACCTACAGGTCACTCATTTGTTTCTCCCCTGAGGAGAGGTAGGAGTTTTCTCCGTGTTGCTGTG
>NW_027706727.1:0-336 GCF_054177405.1 Leptonychotes weddellii | reverse complement strand
TCAAATAAATAAATAAAATCTTTAAAAAAAAAAAAAAGAAGAATGAAGGCAGATGCTGGTCGCTGGAACTCATTGGCCTTGTGGGGGTCCTGTGTTCAACCCACACAAAACCAGGTCAACTCTTGGTCCCAGCTCTATTCAACCAGCTAACTCTGCCCTTTTGAAAATACAGAAACAAAGATTTAGATCTATAAATCGTATAAATCTATAAACCCAAATTAGGTGGCTAGTTGACGTGGGTGAGGCACCATCACAGACACTGAACCTTTTGGTATCTAAATTATCAGGCCGCACCTTTGAGATCTAAGTACGTTCTGGTGAGTGAGCGAACGGCTT
>NW_027706726.1:0-336 GCF_054177405.1 Leptonychotes weddellii | reverse complement strand
GAAATCTCCAGCTAGCCTTATGGGTTTTCCCTTATAAGTTAAGGGCTTCTTTTGTCTTGCTGCTTTTGAGAATTTTTTCTTTGTCACTGTATTTTAGCAGTTTCAGTTACAGTATGTCTTGGTGTTGGCCTGCTGTTGTTGATTTCGATGGGAATTCTCTGTGCCTCCTGAATCTGGATGTCTGTTTCCTTCCCCAGGTTACAGAAGTTTTTAGCTATTATTTCTTCAGATTAATTTTCTGCCCCCTTTTCTCTCTCTTCCTCTTCTGGGATTCCTATAATATGAACATTGTTACGTTTGATGGAGTCACTGAGTTCCCTCACTTTGTTCTCATGT
>NW_027706725.1:0-336 GCF_054177405.1 Leptonychotes weddellii | reverse complement strand
AAAGCACTCACGAGAATAACAAATCCTAGAATCCCAACAGTGATCACGTCCAGGTTCAGAGGGAGGAGGAGTGGGGCTGGGAGGGGCACAGAGGGGCTGCCGCTGGATTTAATTTCTTTATGTAAAATTGAAGCAAAGGGGCGCCTGGGTGGCTCAGTCGGTTAAGCGTCTGCCTTTGGCTCAGGTCATGATCTCAGGGGCCTGGGATCGAGTTCTGTGTTGGGCTCCTTGCTCTGCAGGGAGTCTGCTTCTCCTCTGCCTCTCTCTCTCTCTCTTTCCCTCTGTCTCTCATGAGTAAATAAATAAAATCTTTAAAAAAATTTTTTTTCCTTCTTT
>NW_027706724.1:0-336 GCF_054177405.1 Leptonychotes weddellii | reverse complement strand
CAGCTTGCATTCCCACCAACAGTGTAAGAGGATGTTGGCATCCCCACCAACATCTGTCATTTCCTAACTTGTTAATTTTAGCCATTCTGACTGGTGTGAGGTGGTATCTCATTGAAGTTTTGATTTGGATTTCCCTGATGCTGAGCGATGTTGAGCACTTTTTCATGTGTCTGTTGGCCATTTGGATGTCTTCTTTGGAAAAATGTCTGTTCGTGTCTTCTGCCCATTTCTTGATTGGATTTTTTGTTCTTTGGGTGTTGAGTTTGATGAGTTCTTTATAGATTTTGGATGCTAGCCCTTTATCTGATATGTCATTTGCAAATATCTTCTCCCATT
>NW_027706723.1:0-336 GCF_054177405.1 Leptonychotes weddellii | reverse complement strand
CACAAGCGCAAAGTTCTCCAGCATCACATCACGGTACAGGAGTCTCTGAGCTTCCTCAAGGAGCTCCCACTCCTCCCGGGAGAAGTACACGAACACATCCTCGAAGGTCACACAGCCCTGTCACGACGGGGGACAGTTGAGCCCACAGGCCACAGGGGTCTCCAGTCTATCCACTCACACAACCAGCCCTGGTCCCTCTCCTCCTAGCCTCCCACCTCAGAGCGGATTCCAGGCCTTGGCACCACGAGTGCCTGCTCTCTCCTCATGTCTCTCTGATCACTGTGTGCGGCCCAGAGCCAGGCAGGTGGGCAGATACACACTGTGTAAGCTGTGGGT
>NW_027706722.1:0-336 GCF_054177405.1 Leptonychotes weddellii | reverse complement strand
TTTTTTCGGCTGAAACCATTAGAAGCTTCTGGCTGCAATGGTAAATTACGGAGGAGTGAAGTCACTGCTGGACGGTCTCCTTTCCAGTTCACAACTAGAGATTAAGTTTAAGAGACCCAACCCAACCCCCTTCCCATTGAATCAGACTTGCTCCTGCCCTCTGAGCTCTCAGAATCTGAAGGCCGAAGGCCAAGAGGAAGGCCTCCATGGCCCCAGGTCAGGGGCTGGCAGCCTCTGAAGGGGAGGGCAAGGGCCTCTGAATGACCAGATTAAGTCTGAATGGAAGAAGAACCTATGATTAAGTTTTCTGAATAGTTGGCTCTCTTAGGGGGAGCA
>NW_027706721.1:0-6062 GCF_054177405.1 Leptonychotes weddellii | reverse complement strand
AATATATATATATACAAAAAAAAAAAGAAGATAGTAGGAGGGAAAAATGAAGGGGGCAAATTGGAGGGGGAGATGAACCATGAGAGACTATGGACTCTGAGAAACAAAGTTGATGGGTATTAAAGAGGGCACATTCTGCATGGAGCACTGGTGTTATATGCAAACAATGAATCATGGAACACTACATCAAAAACTAATGATGTAATGTATGATGATTAACTTAACATCATAAAAATAAATAAATAAATAAATAAATAAATAAATAAATAAATAAATAAATAAATAAAATAATAATCTCCCTCCCAGGCTAAAGTTTTAGACTCCAGAAGTAATTGACTTGCTACCTCTGGTTTGTAAACTAAATGATGCTTAAGTGGAGAAACACAATTGTGGAGGGTTCCAGTGGGAGGCCCAAAGGTGGGAACTGATGAAGAGCACAGAGGGCTTTCCTGGAGCATTAGAAACTACACTGAGGACCTTCCACCTTTCACCTTGAGGATGGATCCTGGCAGGAAACTCTCCAGTGGTGACTGAACAGGTAAAGACACATGACAAGAACTCACTGACCTTAAACAGCTCTCTCCTGATCCTGCTAGAGAAAGAGACAGATAAATAAAGATACTACTGTGTATCAGTTACCTGTTGCTGCCTAACAAATTACCTCAAAACTTTGAGGCTTAAAACAGCACACATATATTATCTCACAGTTTGTGTGGGTCAGGAATCCAGGCATAGCTTAGCTGAGCCTGCTGTTTTAGGATCTCTCACAGGGTTATACTCAGGTGTTAGCAGGTACTGGGGTCTTATCTGAAGGTTCAACTGGGGAAGGACCTGCTTCCAAGTTCAATCAGTGGTTGTTCCCAGATTCAACTCTTCACAGGCTGTTGGACTGACAGCCTCAGTTCCCCACTGACTGATGGCCAGAGGTTGCCCTCAGTTCCCCACCACGTAGGCCCTTCCAATATGGCAGTTTGCTTCATTAAAATGTACAAGTGTGGAAGCTGGAAGCTGATAGAGAGTCTGCTAGCAAGGCAGAAGTCACTATCTTATGAAACTTATCATAGAAGTGACATCCCAACACCCTTGCTATATTCTATTGGTTAGAGGCAAGTTACAGATCTTGTCCACACTTGGGGGCAGGGGGTAGGGATTACACAAGCGTGTGAATATCAGGAAGCAGAGATTATTCTGGCCATCCAGGAAGATGCCTGCCACTGTATGTGATTCATTGTGATTTAGTGGGATGAACAATAATCAAGTTATCACCCAAGGAATGCTCTTTGAAATGCATGTTGAGTATTCTGGCATGCCCCAATGGTGATAAAATTTGGACAGAGTCTCTTCTGACTCTAAAATGCCACTTTATGGTATGTCAGAAATGTTGCTTTGGTAGAAAGTCAGCATTATGATATCACCACAATAGAACTTATAAAAGAAGTTCCTTAAAAAAAAAAAGAAGTTCCTTAAAGAACAATCTCTAACGCCCATGACTTTGCAACACTGCCTTCAAAGCATAAGCCTCAGACGTCACAGGCTCATATTTGTGTCCTTATCAGAAATTCCTGTGTAGTAGAGCAAAGAGTTCCCGGGCTTTGGAGTCTCTCAGCTGGGATGATGAGGTCTGACCACTGAGTGGCCTTGACCAAGGTCCTTAAGCATCAAATCCCAGTTCTTTTTAATGCCTAAAATAAGAACAATAATACTTAGCTCAATTAAGGTCATCTGAAGCACTCATAAGAAAAGAGAAAATATTAGTACCCTTATCTTTCTTTTGCCACAATTCCTAGACCTATGTAGACTTATTTGATTATTTAACGTTGACTTAACACCAAGAATGTAAAAAGCACAAATGTTAGGGGTTTTTTTTTTAGTAAAGTGAAACTTTAGAATCTTTCATTCTTCCTGATTATTTGCTGTGCAAATCATCATAACGAAGGACTTATTTATAAATTGCCCTAGAGTTCTTTAACACATTTAGATTCAACCATCCATAAACAGTGACATTTTTAACATGGAACACTGGTGACATCAACAGAAACCAGCTCTGGCTGATTTCAGAAAAAGGGAGTTTACTGGAAGCATGTTGGATTGCTTCTAGAATCAACTGTAAGCTATAGCAGAAGTTCTAAAAGTATGGTCTGTGGACTCCTGGGGTCTCTGAGATCCTTCCAAGGAATTTTCAAAGTGAAAACTAATGCTGTTATAATACTGAAACGTTCTTTGGCTTTTTCACTGAGTGAACATTTGCACTAATGGTGCAAAAGCAATGATGATGGGCGCCTGGGTGGCTCAGTTGGTTGAGCGACTGCCTTCGGCTCAGGTCGTGATCCTGGAGTCCCGGGATCGAGTCTCGCATCGGGCTCCCTGCTCGGCAGGGAGTCTGCTTCTCCCTCTGACCCTGCCCCCCTCATGCTCTCTCTCTCATTCTCTCTCTCCCTCTCTCAAATGAATGAATAAAATCTTTAAAAAAAAAAAAAGCAATGATGATGAAAACTGATGGTGTCTTATTTCTCCAAAGAGGACATCCAGATGGCCAACAGACACATGGAAAGATGCTCATCATCACTTTTCAGGGAAACGCAAATCAAAACTACAATGAGAGATCACCTCACACCTGTCAGAATGGCTAAAATCAACAACACAAGAAATGACAGGTGTCAGTGAGGATGTGGAGAAAAAGGAACACTCAGGCACTGTTGGTGGGAATGCAAACTGATACAGCCACTGTGGAAAACAGAGTGGAAGTCCCTCAAAAAGTTAAAAGTAGAACTACCTTGGGGCGCCTGGGTGGCTCAGCTGGTTAAGCGACTGCCTTCAGCTCAGGTCATGATCCTGGAGTCCCGGGATCGAGTCCCGCATCGGGCTCCCTGCTCGGCAGGGAGTGTGTGTCTCCCTCTGACCCTCCCCCTTCTCATACTCTCTATCTCATTCTCTCTCAAATAAATAAATAAAATCTTAAAAAAAAAAATAGAACTACCTTACAATCCAGCAGTCACACTATTGGGTATTTACCCAAAGAATACAGAAACACTCATTCAAAGGGATACATGCACCCCGATGTTTATAGCAGCATTATCTACAATAGCCAAGATATGGAAGCAGTCCAAGTGTCCATCGACTGATGAATGGATAAAGAAGATGTGGTATATATACACCACGAAATATTATTCAGCCATAAAAAAGAATGAAATTTTGCCATTTTCAAGGACATGGATGGAGCTAGGGTGTATTATACTAAGCAAAATAAGTCAGGCAAGACAGACAAATACCATATGATTTCACTCATATGTGGAAATTAAGAAACAAAACAAAAGGAAGGAAAAGAGAATTCAAGAAACGGACTCTTAACTATAAAAAACTGATGGTGACCAGGGGTGGGGGGGTGGACAGGTGATGGAGATAAAGGAGGGCACTTGTCGTGATGAGCACCAGGTGATGTAGGGAAGTGTTGAATCTCTACATTGTACACCTGAAACTCCTATAACACTGTGTGTCATCTAACTAAAATTAAAATAAAAACTTAAAACTGATGGTGTCTTATCATGTATCATGACAAACTATATTCATAGTAATAGTATTCTTCACAACATGCATAATAGCTAAAAAAAAAAAAAGAGTTTCACTTCAGAATAGCCTTGATATAGCCATGAAATTATTAAATCTTGACCCTTGGGGACAGAACATTTTAATATTACATGTGGTGAAATGGGAAGTATGAAAAAGTCACTTCTGCTGCACACTGAAGCATGATGATTGTCTTAAGAAAAAGTACAGATGCAATTCTGAGAGTTGCAAACTGAAGAAGCCACTTTTTTTCACAGAATACCATTTGCTATCAAAAGAGGGCTTGACGAACTTCAGGCCTGGTCTTGGGCAGGCATTTTCTCAGAAAGGAACAAGATGAACCTGTCACTTCAAGGATAACAATCGACAGTATTGTAGCCAATGATAAAATTCAAACCTTCCAGTGAAAATTTGAATTTCGAGAAAACTTGTCAATGAGGATGCTTTCTGCAGTAAGCTAGACTGCTTCTCAATCCTTCAAGACTTTTCTGATTAGCTTTCTGATTTAGGTATTATATAATGAAATATGTCAGACTTTAGATGATCTGCATAAGAGGCGCCTGGGTGGCTCAGTCGTTAAGCGTCTGCCTTCGGCTCAGGTCATGATCCCAGGATCCTGGGATCGAGCCCCGCATCGGGCTCCCTGCTCCTCGGGAAGCCTGCTTCTCCCTCTCCCACACCCCCTGCTTGTGTTTCCTCTCTCTCTGTCTCTCTCTCTCTGTCAAATAAATAAATAAAATCTTAAAAAAAAAAAAAAAGAAGAAGATCTGCATAAATCAACACACCAATTTTTCTAAATGGCCAATGTGCAATGTTACAAAATCGTGTGGCGGTAACAGATCCATTCAAAGTGCAAGATAAACAAATGGATTTGGATGAAACAAAGTGCAGTTCATTGTCATGGTTTTAGATTTCACATTGCAACTGATCTTTAAGAAGCTACCAGTTGTGGGGTGCCTGGGTGACTCAGTCAGTTAAGCATCTCACTCGATTTTGGCTCAGGTTCTGATCTCAGGGTCATGAGATCAGACCCACCTTGGTCTCCACACTCACCATGGAGCCTGCTGAAGATTCTCTCTCTCCCTTTCCCTCTGCCCCTTCCCCCTGCTCCTGCTTGCTTGCTCTCTTTCTGTCTCTGTCTCTCTTTCTCTCTGTCTCTCAAAAAAAGAAACTACTAGTTGTAAGTTTTGGTATAGTATCAAAGAAGAATGTCCATACTCTCTGAAATGGCTATTAAAATTCTCCTCCCTTTTCTGTCCACATATCTGGGTGAGGCTGGATTTTCTTCATATTCTTCAACCAAAACAACAAATTGCAACAGACTGAAAGCAAAAGCAAATATGAAAATCCAGCTATCTTCTATTAAGCCAGACATTAAAGAGATCTGCAAATAAAAAGTTAAACAATGCCACTCTTCTATTTTTTGAGAAAATAGTTATTTTTCATAACAATATTACTAATGTTAACATGTTAATGTATTTGTAATTTTGTTTTTAAATTAATTAATAAGTATTTTTAAGTTTTCTCCATTTAATTTTTTTAAAGATTTATTTATTTATTTTAAGGGGGGAGGGGCAGAGGGAGAGGGAGAAAATCTCAAGCTGACTCCCTGATGAGCCCATAGCCCGGTGCAGGGCTCAATCTCATGACCCTGAGATCATGACCTGAGCCAAAACCAAGAGTCAGAGGCTTAACTGACTAAGCTACCCAGACGCCCCAGTTTTCTCCATTTTAAAGTTCTAATGCAGCACCTGGCTGGCTCAGTCGGTAGAGCAGATGACTCTTGATCTCAGGGCTATGAGTTCAAGCCCCACATTGGGGGGCAGAGATTACTTAACATAAAATAAATTTAAAACAATGTTTTTTATTTCTAACACAGTAAATATCAATAATTATAGCCTACATAACAAAAGCTCTTTGAGGTCCTTCAATTTTATTAAGACTGGAAATCAAGAAGAAACCAAAACATTCTGACACTAAAAAGTTGTTTGAGAATCACGTCTGGAAAAAAAAAAAAGCAGTAGCAAATCAGTTAGGATACTTTCTCCTATGGGAAACAGAAAACTCAGTTTGAACTGATTTAAACGAAGAGGAAATCCTCTTCTCTCATATAAAGGAAGTCCCAGAAGGGGATGCTCCAGGGTTGTCTGATTCAGCAGCTACACAATGTCAAGGACCCTGGACCTTTCCATTCCACCTGCTCTGCTGCCCACAGCTCTGGCTTCAACCCTAAGAAGGGGGTCTCCTGGTCACAAGATCCCCACACTGGCAATCAGGGTGGCATGTCCTCTTGTCCACATTACAGCAGAGAAGAAAGAAGAAAGAGAAAACCTTCTTCCCCCCATGCCATATACACCCTCCTCTCGGTCTGACTGGTCCATCGTGAGTTAGCGCCCACCAGGGGAATGCCGTGCACCAACTGGACTAGGGCTGCCTTGGAGCTGAGGTTGGGGCAGCCCCCCGAGAAAAATTAAAGGAGAGGGGAGGTTCTTTTTTTT
>NW_027706720.1:0-336 GCF_054177405.1 Leptonychotes weddellii | reverse complement strand
CGCCTGGGTGGCTCAGTCAGTTAAGTGTCTGCCTTCAGCTCAGGTCATGGTCCCAGGGTCCAGGAATCGAGTCCCGCATTGGGTTCCCTGCTCAGCGTGGAGTCTGTTTCTCTCCCTGCCCCTCCACCTCTGCTCGTGCTCTCTCTCTCTCCCCCAAATGAATAAATAAAATCTTAAAAAAAAAAAAATAGTAGGGACTTCAAAACTGCACTGTCGTCAATGAACAGATCATCCAGACAGAAAATCAACAAGTAAACATTGGATTTGAACCATACATACATTAGATAAAATGGACCAAACAGACCTTTATAAAGCAATCCCTATCAAAATTCCAAT
>NW_027706719.1:0-336 GCF_054177405.1 Leptonychotes weddellii | reverse complement strand
CGGGTTCCAGGACTCGCCTCGGTGCCACGAAGCCAGCGTCATCTTCAGCCTCCTGCGCCTGCTCACGTGGGACCTGAAGCTGGTGGCGAACTCGGGGCCTTGTCTCTGATCCCCGCCGCGGCTGCGCCTGGGACCCGCAGCTCTGCAGGCGGGCGGCTGCGGGGGCTGCCTTCTGCTGGCGCATTGGAGCAGGCGGGTGTCTCAGCCAGTGGGCGCTGAGGCTCGGGGGACTCTCAGCCTGCGTTGGCCGGACCTCCACCCACCTGCACCGAGGGTCAGAGGTGCTGGCGCTTTCCCCAAGACCCTGAGTTCCCCGGATGCAGCGATATTTCCGTG
>NW_027706718.1:0-336 GCF_054177405.1 Leptonychotes weddellii | reverse complement strand
CCCGTGCCGCTCCTCCCAGGGGGAGGAAGGGGAGTCTCCCCGGATCTGCCGCTTGTTGGGTCCCTGCTGGAGCAGCAGTGGCCTGACTGTGCCGCGGATCAGTGTTTATGGCAACCCCAAGCTGAGAGCCCGCACCGCGGCTCCATCTCTGCAGCCGGCTTCCCCGGTCTGATACCTGGGAGCTCTGCCACACTCAGGCACCCCGGTCTTTCTGTGACCCCGAGGGCCCTGAGACCACACTGTGCCAGTGAGGGTTCCAACCCCGCTTAGCCACTGGAGCAATGTCCCTCAGCTAAGCAGACTTGTAAAAGTCCCAATTTTGTGCTCTGGTGCTCT
>NW_027706717.1:0-336 GCF_054177405.1 Leptonychotes weddellii | reverse complement strand
GTCTGGGCTTAGGTGGTGGATAGCCAGAGAACGCTCTAATGAAAATCAGGAGAGTCTAGCAGGTGTCCATGGCAGCCACGTGTTAAAATCATACAACCTCGTGCTCCTTTACACAGACTTCTTTCACCAAAAGTGTAACCAATAACGTTAAAAAAAAAAATGTGGAAGATAAAGGTGCTATTGGCAACAACCAAACCAGGGGCCGTCCTGGCCTCAGGGACATGGGGGGACCTGGTCCGTCCTGACCCTCTGGCAGGGACATGGAGCGGGGGTCTGGTCCATCCTGACCCTCTGGCAGGGACGTGGGGGGCGGGACCTGGTCCGTGCTGACCCTCC
>NW_027706716.1:0-336 GCF_054177405.1 Leptonychotes weddellii | reverse complement strand
TGGACTCTGAGAAACAAACTGAGGGTTCTAGAGGGGAGGGGGGGTGGGAGGATGGGTTACCCTGGTGATGGGTATTGAGGAGGGCATGTTCTGCACGGAACACTGGGTGTTATGCACAAACAATGAATCATGGAACGGTACATCTAAAACTAATGATGTAATGTATGGGGATTAACATAACAATAAAAAAAAGAAATTAAAAAAAAAGTGCATAGATGAAAAACCTACAGCTAACCTTAAATTTAATGGAAAAATATTGAATGCTCTACTCCAAAGATGAGTAACCAAGTGAGGTGGTTTATTCTTACCCCTCTTATTTCACTTTGATGTGGAATT
>NW_027706715.1:0-336 GCF_054177405.1 Leptonychotes weddellii | reverse complement strand
TATTTTTATTGATTTTGTGGGGGTTTTCTGTGCCTCCTGGATTTTGATGCCTGTTTCCCTCTCCAAATTAAGGAAGTTCTCCACTATAATTTGCTTGAATATACCTTTTGCTCCTCAACCTTCTCTTTGTTTTTTCCTGGATCCCAATTATTCTAATATTGTTTAATCTTATGGTATCACTTTTCTCTCGAATTCTGCCATCGTGATCCAGTAGTTTCTTATTTCTCTTTTTCTCAGCTTCTTTGTTCTCCATCATTTGGTCTTCTATATCACTAACTCTCTCTTCTGCCTCATTTATTCTAACAGTTAGAGCCTCCATTTTTTATTGCACCTCAT
>NW_027706714.1:0-336 GCF_054177405.1 Leptonychotes weddellii | reverse complement strand
GTTTCTTGTTTACAAATGACATGGCGAGTCCGTGCAGGACATGGAAGGGGACTGAAGATAAAGGTGAGGGTCACATAACTGGAAATCACACGGAATGGATTGTGTTGAGTGCAGCCATTCCGCACACACACCCCTCGGTGGAGACCGGAGTTACGGGAGGAGGAAAACTGATCAAGTGATCGCAGTCGGTCCTTTCTGCAGCAAGGAAGCCAGGCGGCTCCACCGCGTTGGAACGGATCCCACTCACCTCAGGGGGGGGACTTAGCGCCGCGCACTGACCACATCTGTTTGCAATAAAATGCATGAGTGACCAACAGCAAACGGTCCGGTCCTGCC
>NW_027706713.1:0-336 GCF_054177405.1 Leptonychotes weddellii | reverse complement strand
TTTCTCTAATATTATAATATCTCCTAATTTCAAAATATGAAAAATAGGCTACAGCTTTGTTTTTGTTAATTTTAATTGGGTGAGGGCCTGTGACATACTAGCCAACATTCTGTCAAAGGTGACAACAAAAGTATCTTAAAAAAAAAAAAAAGCCTCCTTTTCATGTGAGCTGGGATGGATAACTTAAAATGACCAAAGGCTATTTTATTTCATAAACCTGGGGTATATCCTACCAGCCTCCCTCTTGTCCTGTATCCTGACCCAGTTTATTACTCCAGAGTCCTAGGTGCCCTGCACTTGGACTCTCACTTGCAACTGACAGAAAATCAAGGTGGT
>NW_027706712.1:0-336 GCF_054177405.1 Leptonychotes weddellii | reverse complement strand
TACCACTGACCAAAAGTCACTGCTATATCTGCAGAGATGTCACAGCATAGAGTCTAAGCATGGTGACATGTAGCCAGATATTCTAGACTCTACTCCAGCTCCAACTTTTGTGATCTGTGGTACATTGGGTAAGTGCGTTAGTTCACTAAGTTTAAATTGCCTAAACCTTAAAGTGGGAATATTCTAGCACCTACAGCCTATTTAGACAGTTAACTCATGCTAAATACTTGGTATGCCCTAGGAGCTCAAACAATTTATGTCATAAGGAATATTTATTCAACATGTAGAAATATTTTTTGTAATTAGTTAAGTGTTGGATGCTGTTCTCAGTACTTG
>NW_027706711.1:0-336 GCF_054177405.1 Leptonychotes weddellii | reverse complement strand
AGATCCAGGCGGGGCAGGGCTGCTGAGATCCAGGTCGGGCAGAGCCATGCTCCCTCCAGAGGTTCCAGGGGAGGGTCCTTCCTCCTCTTCCAGCTTCTGGGGCTCCAGGTGTCCCTGGGTTTGTAACTGCGTCCCTCCCGTCTCTGCATGTGTCTTCACGTGGCTTTTCCTCTGTGTCCGTGTCTCCTCTTGTGTCTCTTATAAGGACACCCGCCATTGAATTCAGGGCCACCCTGATCCAGGATGAGCTCATCTCAAAATCCATACCTTCATTGCAACTACAAACTTTATCCAAAAAAAAAAAGTTTGCATTCACAGGTTCTGCATGTTAGGATT
>NW_027706710.1:0-6063 GCF_054177405.1 Leptonychotes weddellii | reverse complement strand
GGTGGGGGATAGGTAGAGGGGGGAATGGGTGGGGAGGGGGGATAGGTGGAATGGCGGATGAGTGGAATGGGGGATAGGTGGGGAGGGAGACAGGGAAAGGGAGATGGGTAGGGTGGGGGGCAGGTGGGGACAGGGAACGGGTGGGTAGGGGTGGATGCGTAGGAGGGTTAGGTGGGGGGGAATAGGTGGGGTGGGGGGGATCGGCAGGGAAGGGTGGTGTGGGTGGGGTAGATTGAAGCTCACTCATTCACATGTCTGGCACCTGCCCTGGGAAGACAAAAGCAGCTGGGAGCTGGACCCTCTAAGATTCTTCCCCTCCACCCCCTGCTCCTTCCCCCTCTCCCTCTCTCTCTCCTAGCACAGTGGCTTCAGAACAGCCTGATTTCTGACTTGTGGCTCAAGGCTTCAAAGATGCACATCCCCAGAGAGAGTGCCTGGTAGACACTCTATCATCCTTTAGACCCAGCCTCCGAAGTCCTGCAACATCGCTTCCACTGAATTCTAGCCTTAGAAGGCAGTCACTCCTTTCTCATTCCTTTTTTTTTTTTATTTTATTTATTTATTTGACAGAGAGAGAGAGAGAGAGCACAAGCAGGGAAGCAGGCTCCCCGCTGAGCACAGACTCCCCCCCAACCCGCCACTTGGACCCTGGGATCACGACCTGAGCCAAAGGCAGCCGCTAACCCATTGAGCAACCCAGGTGCCTCTTTTCTCATTCTTTTAGACTGAACTTTTAATTGCTGCCCAAAGATGCATATCCAACCAATGCCAACTGGCCACCGTTTACATGGAAAGGCACTTTTGAATCACCGATCTGATGCATAAAATTACAGAACTTGAACACACTTTAGATCCCATCTAGATTTTGCTGGGGAGAAAAGCAGTCCCAGAGGGGCTGTCTTAGTCCAGGGAGCCACAGTGGCTCTGTCCACCACTGCTCCTGTATTCACAAGATCTTTCCCCAACATTCTCCTATTTACAGGCACTCCTCAAGGTATTCTACAAATGCCATCTTGTCCAGTCTTTATCATACTTATAGGAGCAACTGCTGTTTTCCAGATGGGTAAACTGAGGCTCGGCAACACTGAATGGCCCAAAACGCACGGTTCGGCTTGGCTTTGTTACATAGCCAAAAGGAAGTTTGGAAAAAATCTATCGACCTCAAAAGCCCATGCTCAGTCCACTGCGTGGTACCCCCTGGAGATCAGCTGGTTGGGGAAGTAAAGAACAGGGGGGCCAGGGGGGCAGGGTTGCATGGCTGGCTCTTGTCCAGAACTCGGCGGCATCGAACTTTCTCTGCTGAAGATGAAGCTTTCAAGAGAACCGTCCCTGAGAGGCTACCAGGAACCTACACTCTAACAAAACTGTGCACCACGAAGGTGAGATCCTTTCTTGTGGGGAAGCAGAAGGACAGATGTGGGCTCCCAGAGCCCTGACGAGGAAGCTGGAACACCACCCAGCTGCCAGGCTGCGGGGACCACAAGTCCAGGCTGCCCTCTGAGAGAGGAAGAAGAGGAAGAGAACACTCGCACCGTCTACTCCTCCCCAAGGCTCTAATACAGGAGCCGCTGAGGAGTAATAAAAGACTTTCTCAAACCACCCACTTAGTAACTACTGTTTGGCTTTTGTTTGCTCCCCAAACTGCTTTGTGCAAGTAAACACAGCCCAAGCGTTCTTTCTTGTCTCTTCCTGAGTGTTCACCTTCAGCTAATGAAGGAAGACACGAAGCTCTTGAAAAGATATTTCATAAGATTTGTGTATTTTAAGTTGCAGCCCCTTTCTTCAAACCTTCTGCAATCAGTTCAATTGCAGGAAGATGGGTAGGCAGAAAAAAAAGAATTGAAGTGGATTTTAGAACAACTTGGCAAATTAGCAAAGTTTGTAACGTCATTAAAGAGCTCTTAAATATTCTTCCCTGAACTCCATTTTTATCTTGTAAATGCATTTCAGTAATTGCTCTAAAGGAAATTGTGAAACTTTGGCACAAACATAAATGTTTGCATGATTTAAAATGCAGTGGCAGCAAAGATCATGATTTTTTAAATTGCTAATTCTTAAGCTAACCTTTTCAGTTTGTCTCATCTTGAAAAATGCCAGTTCCTATCAGCAGAAGCTGTAATAAAGACAATGCATATATTATTTAGTTCTTTATAATTGCAAACAACTTAGCCATATTTCAATACTTATCCCTCAGCTCCAACATGGAGCATAAGTAGGGGATGATTACAATCACTCCATCACTGTAAATAGAACACCAGGACACTGAGCAACAAGACTCTTTCCTAAAACCAACAGATCAGACAGAGAAGCTAGTCTTTCAGTCCGACCACCTTACCCCAACCTACTTATTGCTCAGCTCAATCAGTACTTGTTGATCATATTAATCAAGGGCTGACACCTAGAGTAGAAAGGCCGGTCTGTCACTTAGGGAGACTAGCCTAATTGAATTAGTTAGGATAATTAACCCTAGTCACTCTAACAGAGAAGCTCCAAGATCTCAATGGCTTAACACAACCATCCAAAGACACAGGCAAAGAGAGAAAACATGGAGGGGATTTGGGGGACCAAACCTGACAGTGACAAACATCGCTTCCACCCACCTTCTATCCAGAACTCAGTCACATGGCCCCCACTTAACTGCAGGCAAGGCTGAAGATTAGCTCTGTGCTCAAGAGGGAAGGGCAATTCTTTGGTGAACATCAGTGTTAGCTCTGCCACCCCAACTAGAGACAAGGATGGTTCTAGGTTGCCTGATACCGACCTCCCTAATGCAGAGCCTGATCTGGTGTAAACAGTACCATCAGAAAGACTTGTCCCTGCCTCCCAGGAACTCCAAACTAGAGTTCTACACCACATACTCAAACTCAAGTCTCTCGCACAGGTCAGGACGGTGAACAGGAATGAGTAGGGCGTGCTGGAGCCAAAGGGCTTACTTTCTGGAATATCAGCTTGTGGCGTCGGCTTCCCAGAAGCAGGTGCCTCTACAAACATCCAAAGCCCCACACATCCTTCTGGGCCTGCCCTCAGCTGTATGGCGTGGCTCCTACTCAAGGCTTGGTTTCCATTAAAAAATGACCCTCACAGGGGCGCCTGGGTGGCTCAGATGGTTAAGCATCTGCCTTCGGCTCAACGATTCCAGGGTCCTGGGATCGAGCCCCACATCAGGCTCCTGGCTCAGCAGGGAGCCTGCTTCTCCTTCTCCCTCTGCCTCTCTCCCTGCTCATGCTCTCTCTCTCTGTGTCTCTGAGTCTCAAATGAATAAATAAAATCTTTAAAAAAAAAAAAATGACCCTCACAAAATTACACTGATCTTGCCCAATTAAAGCCACCACGAATACCAATAAATTGGAGACTGGACTGTAGAGAAGGCACAAGGCAGAAGCCAAGAACAAAGTTTGCCTCAGGCCTGCTGAGAGTTGCCCAAACAAAGAAGAAATTAACAATGTGCACTTGTCAGCACTCCCACTGTGCTAATTTCCTTGCAAATATAAGCAAAGCCTTTTAATTAACTTAATATCAATTTCACTTTTCTCACATTTTGTTCTAATTATGGGCTGGATTTAAAGCTCTCGCAGCATCATTTAGAGCCCTGGAATTAACAGCTTTACAACTTTACACACTAGTAACTGCTGAACCTGAAGGAAGTAAGGTTCCCTGCCACCATCCTGTCACCGAACCCCCATGCCTGCCCCTCTACAATCCCCAGGCCAGCCACCAATGCTGATCAGGACTGGGTGGCCCACCCAGGAGGCGGTGAGCGCCAATCTCACAAAGGGAGACACAGAGAGGCAGCAGGTGGGTGTCTCTGGACAACTTACTTGCTTCTCTGAGTTTCAGCTTCCTCATATGTAAAATGGGCATAATAGTATACGTAGGCCGGATGTAGAATTCAGGAGCACAAAACCCTTGGTGTGTATTAAGTGCTCAATAAAACCATGGTTCAGGGTAAACTACTGTATACATATATACGCACATACCACATATTGCATTTCACCAAATCTAAGATGCCCCCGACTATAAGTTGTACCATTTTTATGGGGAAAAAATGCTACCAGTTAAACTATGACACATCACCAACCCTAAAATGAATGTTTCAGAGACACAAAAATGGCCATTGACAAAATATGGCTACAGTTTCAATCCGTGAGAGGTCTTCAAGGCAAATCTCAGTTAATCAAAATGCCCCAGGACTTGAGTATTCTAGTTAGTTGATTTCTAGTTAGCAAAGAGTCTTGCTTCATTTTAATAGTCACTGAAAATGCACTGGGGGTGTGGAGGGGATAGCAGGCACCGTGGATTCGTAATGTAAATGCCTTTCCCTCTTTGGGCTTCTGCCTCAGCCATACTCACTTTCTGCAGAAAGCAACTGTTCTCTTGAAGCAAGGCTGGTCATGTGACCATTTTCCAGACCACATGTGGATCATGCCAGAGACACTTCTGGAAAAGACTTTCTTTCCAGATTAGAGAATAGGAGATGTGACCACTTCCTTCTTTGTACAAAGATTCAATGACTGGAACCACAGCAGCCATCTTGTAACCATGAAGACCAAGAGAATTATAATGTCATAAAATTATGTCATCACAATGACCTCATGATGCCAAACCCAAGCTAGCTACCACTACTTCTGGGCATGTCATAAGAAAACCAGTTACTTGATGAATTAATTCCTAAATGACACAGAGAAGGATTTTTAGAAATTAATAAAATGTATTCTCTTGCAAACTCTTGGCTCTGACCATGTAAACAATTCATTATAATGTAAGGCAGAGATGAACAAGGGCTAAAAGCAGACCCATGCAAAGTACCATAAGAGCCCAGAAGACAGGACAAGTAATTCTGACAAGGTGGCAGGGAAGGTTTCAGAGATTAAAGGGATTCTGAATGGTTGGTTGTTGGAGAATGCATGAGGTTTTAACAGTGGGGGCGGGGGAGAAGGATGTTACTCATAATCTGAGAGCTAAAGGACCATAAAGTCATGAAGCTCTCAGTTATACACACACAAACTTTGGTCCCTAGAAAGAGGGTAGAACTAGAACCCCAGTCCCCTGTTAGTTCAGTGCTCTTTCTACAGCACCTAACAAGGCATGTATAACCATTAAACACCCCTCAGTAAACACTAATCACACAATTAGCCATTGCGTCTGAGGCTAGGATGGAAGGAGGCTCTTGTGGAACCTTGCTCCCTATTAACTGTCAGCACGCTCATGTGTTGGTGTCTGGATGTGGCCGCCTGTAATTATGGCAGTGGTTTATTACTCATGCATGGCAAGGCTGAGGCTCTGCAGTTGGCAATGACAGGGACATTATTAAAAGGGAAAACTTCTCTATCAGTGGCTAAGCCAATTGTCATCCTTGTGTCAGAATAGTCTAAAGACCTATGAGGAGCAATAACTAAGGCAGAAGAAGGTCTTTCAACCAAATGAGTCCTGCATTTTTTTCAAGGGCTGCAGGCATCAGGAAAGGAGGGAAGGAAGGACGGAGGGAGGGAGACCCCCCCTCCTGCTGAGGGGTAGCTCCTGTCGCCCCCCAGGCAAAGGCCATCCCATGGAGAGTTGGCTCTCCTAGATGTCCAGGTTCCACCTTCTGCTTCAGCGGCCATTGCGGAAGCAGGTTCTGCCCTGCAACACAGCACTCCAGCTGAATCCAGAAGGGGTAGCAGGACCCAGATGCTGGGTGGTGGCCTCAGGAGGCAGACCCTGGGGAGTCTCAGCTGGGCCAAAGCCTGCGTGTGGTGGGCTGCTGCGGAGGCCGCTGGGGTAGAACGGGCTTCTGTGTCACCTGAGAGCAGAGGGGCAGTGGGAGCCTCAACCCCTCATCCTCACCGTGGCCCCCCACGGAGTCTCCCAGCCCCCAGGCCACCGGGCATCCTCTTTGGCTGGGGAACAGAAAGGGAGACCTGTCGTAAGTACTGGACAAGCTGGGTGCCCAGCTAAGACTGCACAGGGTGCATGCATCCTAAGGGCGCCACCCCTTGCCATGGTGGGACTTTTCCTCGGGAATAAACTGCCCCAGGATCAGGGAGACAACAGGTAAATGGAACAGAGGACACAGAGAGGAGGACC
>NW_027706709.1:0-336 GCF_054177405.1 Leptonychotes weddellii | reverse complement strand
GAAGGTAGGACGTGCAGAGAAGTGAATCCGAGGAAATATTCTGGAGGATAGATGGCAGGGGAGGGGCCTCCATCCGCCCTTCTGGCAAGTGATAGAGCCGTGGAGCACACAATCGGAACTTTTAGAAGTTTGCTCCACTGAGGGACATCACTCTAGTGGCTAAGCAGGGGGTGGAACCCTCGTGGGACAGTGTGGTCTCGGGACCCTCGGGGTCATAGAAAGACCGGGGGTGCCTGAGTGCGGCAGAACTCCCAGGTATCGGAGCAGGGAAGCCGGCTGCAGAGACGGAGCCAAGGCGCAGGCTCTCAGCTCGGGGTTGCCATAAACCGTGACCCG
>NW_027706708.1:0-336 GCF_054177405.1 Leptonychotes weddellii | reverse complement strand
GGTCTCCTCGCGGGACTGGCGCAGGAAGAACTGGGCGAAGTTCTTCAAGGCCACGTCGTCGCGGTCGAAGTAGAAGGCCATGGACAGGTACACGTAGGAGGCGTAGAGCTCCAGGTTGATCTGGCTGTTGATGGCGACCTCGCAGTCGGGGTGGTAGTTCTGGCGCACTTGTGAGAGCGGCGCGGTGGCCATGGCTGGCGGCCCGGGCACCACGGCAAAGGCGGCGCGGAAGCGAGGGCTGCGGAGCAGGCAGCAGCGGGGCTGAAGGCGGTGGCGGCCTCACAGATTTCCCAGCCTGAGTGGCAAGGGAGGCAGGAGGCAGGACCAGTGGCGGTT
>NW_027706707.1:0-336 GCF_054177405.1 Leptonychotes weddellii | reverse complement strand
TTTGGCCAGCGGGTAAGAAGGATACTCAGAGGGGCACCTGGGTGGCTTATTTGGTAAAGCGACTGCCTTTGGCTCCGGTCATGATCCTGGAGTCCCTGGATTGAGTCCTGCATCGGGCTCCCTGCTCTGCGGGAAGCCTGCTTCTCCCTCTGACCCTCCCCCCTTTCATGTGCTCTCTCTCTCTCATTCTCTCTCTCTCTCTCAAATAAATAAATAAAATCTTTAAAAAAAAAAAAAGAGTTCCTGAGAAATCAGAACACCTCATGAAAAGTTTTAAAGGATGAGGCAAGGAGACTAAGAAGGAACAGTCAAAAGGCTAGAAGGAAAAAAAGGGAA
>NW_027706706.1:0-336 GCF_054177405.1 Leptonychotes weddellii | reverse complement strand
TCTTTAAGTGTCTGCCTTCAGCTCAGGTCATGATCCCAGGGTCCTGGGTTCGAATCCCGCATCGGGCTCCCTGCTCAGCGGGGAGCCTGCTTCTCCCTCTGCCTGCAGCCGCCCCTACTTGTACTTGGCTCACTCTCTCGTGCGCATGCTCTCTCTCTCTCTCTAGCAAATAAATAAATAAAATTGTAAAAAAAAAAAAGATTTTATTCTTAAGTAATCTCTACACCCAACGTGGGGCTCAAACCTACAACCCTCAGATCAAGAGTCCCATGTTCCACCGACTGAGCCAGCCATGTGCCCCAGCTTTGACATTTCTGAGCAGCTGGGCTAAAGATA
>NW_027706705.1:0-336 GCF_054177405.1 Leptonychotes weddellii | reverse complement strand
TGTACCTCTTGCATTTTCTCTATTCTCTTCCTTTTGAATGCCTAAGAGATGTGTCTGACCTTCTCATTCTACTTACTAAGTCTCTTTTCTTTCATATTTTTCATTTCTTCATCCCTGCTGCATTCTTGGTAATGTCTGTCTTTTTTTTTTTTTTAAAGATTTTATCCATTTATTTATTAGCGAGTGAGCGAGAGAGAAACAGCATGAGAGGGGAGAGGGTCAGAGGGAGAAGCAGGCTCCCCGCTGAGCCGGGAGCCCGATGTGGGACTCGATCCCAGAACTCCGGGATCATGACCTGAGCCGAAGGGAGTCGTTTAACCAACTGAGCCACCCAGG
>NW_027706704.1:0-336 GCF_054177405.1 Leptonychotes weddellii | reverse complement strand
GGAACACAAACGGGGAGTGGGAGAGGGAGAAGCAGACTCCCTGCCGAGCAGGGAGCCCGATGCGGGACTCGATCCCGGGACTCCAGGATCATGACCTGAGCCGAAGGCAGTCGCTTAACCAACTGAGCCACCCAGGCGCCCCAATTACCTGTGCTTTTCATGTCATATCCATGAAACCATTGCTGGGACTAATGTCATGAAGCTTTTTGCTCACATTTCTTCTTCTAGTAGTTTCATGATTTCAGGCCTTACATTTAAAGTCTTTATTTTGAGTGGGTTTTTATCTGTGGTGTGAGTCAGGGACCCAATTTCATTATTTTGTAGCCATATGGTTTT
>NW_027706703.1:0-336 GCF_054177405.1 Leptonychotes weddellii | reverse complement strand
TTGACAGCCACTGCGTTGTACACTGTAAATGGGTGAATTGGGGGTGCCTGGGTGGCTCAGTCAGTTAAGCATCTAACTCTTGCTTTTGGCTTAGGTCATGGTCTCAGGGTCATGATCTCAGGTCATGAGATCTCACCCTGTGTTGGGCTCTGTGCTCTGCTTGGAATCTGCTTGAGATTCTCTCTCTCTCTCTCTCTCTCTGCCCCACCCCATGTCTTTCTAAAATAAATAAATAAATCTTTTTAAAAAATGGGTAAATTGTATGGTATATGAATTTTAACTCAACAAAGCTGTCATAAAGAATAAAATACTAGGGGCCCCTGGGTGGCTCAGTTG
>NW_027706702.1:0-336 GCF_054177405.1 Leptonychotes weddellii | reverse complement strand
TAACTTATTTCACTTAGCATAATACCCTCTAGTTCCATCTACGTTGTTGCAAATGGTAAGATTTCATTTTTTGATGCAATATTCCATTGCATATATATATGCCACATCTTTATCCATTCATCTGTCGATGGACATCCGGGCTCTTTCTACAGTTTGTCTATTGTATACACACCCTTCTTCCCCAAATTTCCTTGTTACCAATTTTCCAATCATGTTCCTTCCAAGTCCCTGATCACCCAGCCAAACCGTTGGCCATAGTCCATGAATCAGTCTACAATCACAGATATGGCCATTTCTCCTTCCATATAAAATGGACAAGCAGGTTGCTTGAAGTTC
>NW_027706701.1:0-336 GCF_054177405.1 Leptonychotes weddellii | reverse complement strand
GGACCATCTCACGGGGCCTGAGGGCCAGAAGTCTGCAGCAGGTGTCAGCAGGGCCCTGCCCCCTCTGAAGGCTCAGGGGACGATTCTTCCCTGCCTCCTCCTGGCTTCTGGTGGGGGCTGTCAGTTCCCGGTGCCCCCCCCCCACCACATCCCTCCCATCTCCGCCTCCATCTTCTGAGTGTGTGTCTCTGTGGCTTGTCCTCTTCTTAAAAGGACACCAGTCATATTGGATTTGGGGCCCACCCGACTCCAGCATGATCTCACCTCATCTCATCTCGCCTAATGACATCTGCAAATTCTGACGTATTGCGAATTAAGACTTCAACATACCTTTTT
>NW_027706700.1:0-336 GCF_054177405.1 Leptonychotes weddellii | reverse complement strand
TATCCTTTGGCCCTGGATAACTACTTTTAGCAGGTAGTCCCTATCTCCAAATAATATAAGATAGAACAATCAACTACAAAGAAAAACATAATCTGAATACATGAAGTGTTTATTATGAGTAATGAATTGAAAAATATTCTATGTTCATATAAGGAGGAAAATGTTTAGTATTGGACAATTATGTAATGGATTACGCGATCATTAAAAATGGTAATGAAGCCATTAATATTTTAAAAGCTAGCGATATGTTAAGTACAAAAAGCAGAATGTGGCATTGCAGTTACATGTAAAAATGTGTGAGGGAGATACAAACTGATATGACATAATCTTTATGGT
>NW_027706699.1:0-6063 GCF_054177405.1 Leptonychotes weddellii | reverse complement strand
GTAAGAGGGTTCCCCTTTCTCCACAACCTCTCCAACATTTGTTGTTTCTTGCCTTGTCAATTTTTGCCATTCTAACTGGTGTAAGGTGGTAGTCAATTATCATATGGTTTCACTTATTTGTGGAACATAAGGAATAGCATGGAGGACATTAGGAGAAGGAAGGGTAAAATGAAGGGGGGGAAATCAGAGGGGGAGATGAACCATGAGAGACTATGGAGTTGGAGAAACAAACTGAGGGGAGGGGGGTGGGGGGATGGGTTAGCCCGGTGATGGGTATTAAGGAGGGCATGTACTGCATAGAGTACTGGGTGTTATACGAAAACAATGAATCGTGGATCACTACATCAAAAACTAATGATGTATTGTATGGTGACTAACAAAATAAAATAAAATTAAAAGAAAAAGAAAGAGGGAAACTGGATTAGGAAAAAATTCTCAGCCTAATTTTCCTCTACTGTTTAATACTATTAAAAAATGGATTTGAGGGGCGCCTGGGTGGCTCAGTTGGTTGAGCCACTGCCTTCGGCTCAGGTCATGATCCTGGAGTCCCGGGATTGAGTCCCACCTCGGGCTCTCTGCTCAGCGGGGAGTCTGCTTCTCCCTCTGACCCTCCCCCCCTCATGCTCTCTCTTTCATTCTCTCTCTCTCAAATAAATAAAAAAATAAAATCTTTAAAAAAAAATGGATTTGAAACTAACTGTAAAAGTGCTAGGGTTTCATTAGGTTAAGTGGAAGTGAGGGCAAGAAGAGAAGGCATAGATTTCTTTTTTTAAATCATAACATTTATATTTATCAGTACACTTGGAAATTTTACAATAGAAAATGTTTAAAGGGAGAGGAACAAAAGAAAACAAGAAAAGTTTGTGTGAAGAGTCAGTAATCAGTGAAGTAGATACTGTGATAACTGAAAATAGGTAAAACCAGGATGCTTAGCCAGCAACTCAAATCTTGGTAAAGTGGAAGAGGAGGTTTTGAGCTGTGATGAAGAGATGATGACATTAAGTCTTTAAAGAATATGGAAAAACTCAGAGTTCTATCATGTTGAGTATGATAGGGAGTGATGTTGAATGAATAAACTGAGCTACCTGAGTAGATGATCAGCTGGAAGAAACAGCTGATCAGGCATTTAAAAACACACAGTAACTTTAGAACGGTCACTATGGAAATGTGATAGGAGAAGGCTGAAGGAACAGACAAGGATCCACAAAATTGGGATTACTCACATTGGCAGTGTGCTCACTCAGTGGTGTTTCTTGACTTTTCTTAACATTCTTTGGAAGACTGCTAGCTTAAACACAGGGGAAAACAGTGGTTATCTAGGTGCGAATTTGCATCAAATAAAAACAAAGGGGTAATGAATTCCAGAATTGCTAGAGAAGAAAGCATCCAAAGAGGTAGCCATGGATTTCAGCCTGGGTCAGGAGTTTTAAAAAAGCCAGGATCTGAGGAAGAGGGAAGTTGGTTTCGGAAAATCAGATGAGCCTGGACTTAAGGTCCTAACAAGAGCAGAGAAAAAGTTAACTAGTTTTATCAGGTGTGGAAAATAGAATAGCAAAGGGATAGCTGTATTATAATCTGAAAAGAGAAGTTCCAAATTTGTGATCTAACATGAAACAAAGATAACTTAAGATTTTTTTAAAAAAATTTTAATTGAAGTATAATTGACATAATATCTTACTAGTTTCAGATGTATAACATAGTGATTAGACAGTTATATACATTATGAAATGCTCACCAAGAGATGTGTATTACCATCAAAACAAATGAACCAAAGATAACTTTTGACACACTCTACCTTAAAGCTTAGTTAGGTGAATGATATTGTCCAGGCATCAGCAAAGCACTGGGCGAGGGCCAATTTATAAAGGACTTGCTGCACGTTTCTTAAAGCATTGCCACTAAGATTTTATCCATCCCTTTAACCCTTTTTGAGTGTTGTCTTTTCACTGACCTCTGTCCTCACTATGGTTCATTTTGATCATATGCCATCTTATAATCTACAGTCAAAGCCTTTTCATGTGAGGAGGTTATAAATAATAATAGTGTTCAGAATTTAAATCAAAGCTTTTAGAATTTTTACCCAGTGTTTTAAAGTGATTTGTACAATAATGCATAGAGGCAGAAATCGGACTAGAATCAAGGTCTTCTAATTCTAGCCTAGTATCCTTCTCTGGTGCTCCCTCTTGTCTTTTTTAAAATAAAAGAGCCACCCAGATCATGTAACAGTTGAGTGAAAGAAAGTTAGAGAAATAGGACAGTGAGCCTGTAATTCACTAAAAGTTTCCTTCCTTGGATGGAGCTAGAAATCCTGATGTGATCATTTTTATATAGTGTTTGGCCAGCAAAATTAAGGTACATTTCCTGTTGGTCCAAGAGGGCATTATGGGAGGGAATGACACCATTAACTGATAGTTTATTGCTTCGGGGAAATATTTGGACATCCTGTTTGCTTGATCAGCAGTTAAACCCCAGGTTGCTGTTTTGACCTTGGTTCACCCAGAAGATTATTTCTATAAACTTGAAAACTGAAACCAAGTAAGATCACATACACAAAAGAGGTTCAAGGGAAGAAAGTCAAAGCTTTTGTTTGTCTCTGGGGTGTGAATGCTGGCCAAAGACTATACTACTGTTCCCTCTCTGGAAACAAGGTGATTTGCATTCCTCCTGGGTTTTAGCTCCTGATTAACTATGTAAATAACTTTATTCAGCAAAGCCTTCTTTTCCCCTCTTGGAGTTTGACCTTTGGAGCTCTGTACTAATGTTTGTGGGAATTAACTTAGGAACATTAAATATCAGAAGTTTGGGAAAAAATGTGGAGGTCTAGTGGAAAATGTCATATTAAAGTATAAGTAGTCTACAATAAACATATTTTTATTAACACTTATGTTTCTCAGTTGCTACACATAATTATCTTCCTACTTGATAAATAATATTATGAAAAACTTTAAAGTCTAACTCCCTGCTGCTCCCAGCACATAAATATGAATGATAAGAGCTATTAGCAGTACTTCTCTTCAGATTCATGTGTTGCAGTTAGACCAGACCCCCTACCTGAGAATCTAAGTCAAACAGGAACCATTTCTCTTGGTAGGGATCTTTATAGTTTGTAGAGCCCTTGAACATATTATGTTGTGTGTTTGTTTTTATGCTTTGTTTTTTGCAAATACCACTGTGAGTTAATTAGTGCTACTATTATTCTCTGTATTACTCCCATGAAGGAAAATAGGGTTACAAATTTGGCCACAAATAACCACTATCCTGACTTTTATAGCAAGAACTTCCTTCTATCTTTATTGCTATAAAAGTCAGGTTAGTGGTTATTTATGGAGATGGAGGAGTTGTGAATGGGATGGAGCAAAAAGAGGCCTCCTGGGGTGACTATTTACAAGGATGTACAACTTAAAATAACTCATTCAGTGATACATATTTTGTCTGACTTTACAAATTTACATTTTACTATAAAACTTAAAAACATACTCCACGCTTAAAAAAAAAAAAAAAAGAAATTTAGCCACAGTTTTTCAAAGCTAGTAAGTGAACATCTGGTGTTGGATTCAAGTGTTCAAACTCCAAGGTTAGTGCTTTTCTCCTTTAAATTCAGGGGAGATTCTGATAACCATGAGTGGTTTCATTCCCAGGGAGTATTCTTACCTGGCCCAGCCAAAGGTAAATTCAAGGACTGTACCACACTCTGACGTATGGAATTGTATGGACACAGTGCCTACTAGGGATTTGTGATTTGTCACGAAGGGTATTATCATTTCCAGTGATATTCATGGAAGCTTCTAAAAAAGGAAAATAATTTTAGATATTTTTAAATCTCTCAGTTCTAAGCAAAAACCAGAGTTTTATAAAGGTACTAGAAATGTAATATTAATTAACATCTGCCAAAATTTTCCTTGGGTGTTAAAGAAAACAAAACAAGACAAAAATAATAAAAATAATAGAATAATGAAGCAAAAAAAGAAAAGAAAAAAGCAGTATTAACATATCAGAGTCAGCCCACCATAAAAGAAAATAATAAAGCGGCAAAGAAACTACTGAGTTTTAGGGTCCCTAGGTTTCTTTTACCCCAGTAAAGCTTGGCTAAAATAACACAAACTGTATAGCTTACTAATTTTTCAGGCCAATATTTGGGTATGATTTGTGTGCTTTATAGGCCTGGAAAACCCAGGAGAGGCCACAAATTGCTGACGTAACTGTCTTTGAATTTAACAAAGCCCATTACCATGTCAGTGAGGAGGATGGGTGGAACCCTTAAGGGGGTAGATTTTCTAGGCACCCAGAGGGGCTTTTCACTTCAGCTACTGAAATGCTAATAAACTCCCTTGATTTTTGTCACTGACCAGAGTAGTTTTAACAGTTCACCTCTAATCACAGATAATTCTTTTTTTATTGTTATTTTAGATGCTGTTATTACACACATAGCAAATGTTGCTACGTTACTGAAAACCATAAACTGTACACGTGGTATCAGTCCTAACAAAAGTGAAATTGTCTGTAGTCTTGAATTTAAAGGTAGATGCGTTGGGGCGCCTGGGTGGCTCAGTTGTTAAGCGGCTGCCTTCGGCTCAGGTCATGATCCCAGAGTCCTGGGATCGAGTCCCACATTGGGCTCCCTGCTCAGTGGGAAGCCTGCTTCTCCCTCTCCCACTCCACCTGCTTGTGTTCCTGTTCTCGCTGTCTCTGTCAAATAAATAAATAAAATCTTTAAAAAAAAAAAATAAAAAATAAAGGTAGATGCGTGCGTGTGCGTGTGCGTGTGTGTGTGTGTGTGTGTGTGTGTTTATGTTTCAATCTGCCCACCCTTCATTTTAGAATAGATTTTATGATATCTGGAATCTGAACTGAACTTTCTGTCCTCTCTTGTTTCAATTAAAAGAAATTAAGAGCTTGCTCATTCTCTTTCAAGTAAATTTTATTATAAATTCTGGAGTAGGGATATCTCAAGCAATCAAATTTCATACATTTCTCAGCCTTAAAGATTAAAACCCATGTAGTGAGTAGGACAGGGGAATGAAAGTGTATTGTTTTGTCTTAGACTGGGCAACTACTTTTGATTTTTTTTTTAAGTGAGACAAGTTGCACTTGGTGATTTGAGTGATTTTCATCCTAAAATAATATGCTTAACTTAACTTCAAGGGGCAAAAATGGATTCTTAGACAAAAATATTCCCTATTCCCTCTTTTTTTGTTTGCTTGTTTGTTTATTTTGCTTAAATTCATTAGGGAGTTGGCATTTATATTTTTAATTTTTTTTGAAATAATTTAAACTCAGAAAAATTTCAAGAGAAAAATCCTATGTACTTTTTTACTCAAATACATCCATTGTTAACATTTTACCGTGTATGCCTTTTTTCTATCTAATTTTAATTTTTTTAGCCATTTGGGTGTGAGCTACACAAATACTTCTTCTTTACCTCTAAATTTTTCAGTGTGTTTCCTAAGAATAAGGACATTCAGTTTCATAATTAAAGAACAGTGACTAAAATCAACTTTTTTTTTTACACTATTGATGCTGTCTGCATAGTTTGTTCACATTTCATCTATTACCCCAGTAAAGTCCTTATAGTAATTTTTCCTAGTCCTGGATCCAGTCCAGGACTGCATATTTCAATCTGTTCTTTTGTGGGAAGAACCCAGCCTTAATAGCTTTAATCTGCGGGCTTGCAGACAAGGGTGAAAAAATGGTAAGACATTGGACAAGGAAAGATGGAGTCAGGAGCTAAACAAATTGTCTACATAAACATCAAACCAAAGGAATTAGCAAGATACCAGAATGAAGAGATAAGCATGTATTGGCATGTAGAGAGAACCACCATAAAGTGCTATTTTTTTTTTTTTTAAATATGGTTTTGTTTTCTACCTTTTTTTTTTTTTATTCTTATGTTAATCCCCATACATTACATCATTAGTTCTAGATGAAGTGTTCCATGATTCATTGTTCGTGCACAACACCCAGTGCTCCATGCAGAACGTGCCCTCCTCAATACCCACCACCAGGCCAACCCATCCTCCCACCCCCCTCCCCTCTAGAACCCTCAGTTTGTTTTTCAGAGTCCAT
>NW_027706698.1:0-336 GCF_054177405.1 Leptonychotes weddellii | reverse complement strand
TGGCTGTTTTCTTTTCCCTGGTGCGCAGCCAAGTAGAAAATGTCTCTCAAGACTGGACCACACATCTCACAGGGGTGGGTCTTCCGGGAAGACTGAGCTGCCTTGGGCGTCCTGGTCTGTGACACGCCTACAGAAGTGCTCTGGGCAAAGGGTGCCTCCTCATCCTCTGCTCCACAGCAACAACCTGAAGGCAAAGAAGTGCTGGTGAAATCTGTGTTGACTATAACGAGGGGGTGGGCCCGTCACATACATGCACCTGACTCATCTAGGCAGGACCGTATAGCATGCTTTTCCACACACAGGAGATGAAATTCAACTGAAGGAGTGGCCGTCATG
>NW_027706697.1:0-336 GCF_054177405.1 Leptonychotes weddellii | reverse complement strand
GCTTAACCAACTGAGCCACCCAGGCGCCCATTGTCTTTATTTTCTCCTACCTCTTCTCTGTCTCCATCATGAGAATTTGAATCGCAGAGATGCGCCCTGGTTTCTTCTGACTTTGTCCTCTGATGCTTCCAGGCCTGGCACGCAGTAGGTACAGAGTAAATACTCTGGCGGATGAGTGTTGAGTAAAAGTACCTGCTCGGTCATTGTTTGTTCGTTGCATGTGAGCACGGAACTTCCGGGAGCAGCCGGAGTCGTTCACAGAGCAATTTCTGGCCCTGTCTGCGATAGGAGAGCACTCCCTTCTTGCCCTTGTGGATTATTTCCATTTTTTTTTTT
>NW_027706696.1:0-336 GCF_054177405.1 Leptonychotes weddellii | reverse complement strand
TCTTTAGCCTATCTGGTAATTTCTCTACCTTTTCTATTTCTGTATTGCTTTTTTTTTTTTAAGCCCATCTGGTTAAACTTTTCTCTCATGGGCATAGTGTTCTATGTGTGAAAATGGAAAGAGAATGAGCTCCAGACCCATTAAGCATAATTTTGATCTGTGATTCTTCAGTATTCCAACTTTATAACTACAAGTCATTTTACTAACATATCTGAGCCTCAGTTTTCTAATTTATGTAATATTTTATATATTATATGTAATATTTATATGATGTTTTCCCTTGTAGATTTGTTGGTAGGATGCAATAACAAAAATATGAAGTCTCTTGGGCAATTC
>NW_027706695.1:0-336 GCF_054177405.1 Leptonychotes weddellii | reverse complement strand
CCTGCGCACCTGCCCTGCACCTGTCGGGGCTCACCTGCCCTGCTCGCCTGCTGCGTGCACCTGCCCTGCCCTGCACCTGTCAGGGCTCACCTGCCCTGCGCATCTGCCCTGCACCTGTCGGGGCTCACCTGCTGCGTGCACCTACCCTGCCCTGCACCTGTCGGGGCTCACCTGCCCTGCGCACCTGCCCTGCACCTGTTGGGGCTCACCTGCGCTGCCTGAGGACACAGCTGGCTCAGACGTGACTGTGCCCTCACAGAGACTAACAACCCACAGGGACCACGGCTACGGTGCTCAGAGGATGTGCTCACGGGGTAGCTGAAAAAAGGGAGGTCT
>NW_027706694.1:0-336 GCF_054177405.1 Leptonychotes weddellii | reverse complement strand
TTTTTTTTTTTTAAAGATTTTATTTATTTATTTGAGACAGAGAGAATGAGAGAGAGAGAGCACATGAGAGGGGGGAGGGTCAGAGGGAGAAGCAGACCCCCCAGCTGAGCAGGGAGCCCGATGCGGGACTCGATCCCGGGACTCCAGGATCATGACCTGAGCCGAAGGCAGTCGCTTAACCAACTGAGCCACCCAGGCGCCCTTTTTTATGTTTTTAATCCATTTTTCTGTTGGTTCATTGGTCTTTTTATTATTGATTTTAAGAGTTGCACATATTAGGCAGGAGAGTCCTTCATTTGTGATTTGAGTTACAAATATTTTTCCCTAGTTTGTCAT
>NW_027706693.1:0-336 GCF_054177405.1 Leptonychotes weddellii | reverse complement strand
GGTCACAGAATTTGGATACCCCAAAGAATACACCAAAACATACCAAAGGCTAACAGTCCCCTATTTTGATAAATACTGGTCCAAACATTAGTGCTTTATTGCATTGAATTCTAATGCTCTACTCACAAAGAGTTGATCTGCTTTGAAAATAGGGGCGCTTATGTTTTCCAAACTTCACATGAACTCTTTTTTTTTTTTTAAGATTTTATTGATTTATTGGGCGGAGGGGAGAGAGCATGAGAGGAGTAGGAGGCAGAGGGAGAAGCAGACTCCCCGCTGGGCAGGGAGCCCTACTCAGGGCTCCATCCCAGGAACCCCAGGATCATGACCCGAGCT
>NW_027706692.1:0-336 GCF_054177405.1 Leptonychotes weddellii | reverse complement strand
GAAAAAAAATCAATCATAAGTTTTAAAATTTTATATAGGCAAATCTATGCATCTTTTATGATTTTTTAAAGATTTTAAAATAATCTCTACACCTAACATGGGGCTCGATCTTACAACTCTTGAGATCAAGAGTTACATGCTCTACCTACTGAGCCAGCCAGGTGCCCCCTTTTATGATTTTTGCTTTAGGTACTCTCCTTTGAAAAACCTTTATGACTCATGATTATATAAACACTTTCTATATTCTCCAGTTATTTTAAGGTATTAAAAAAATAACTCATGAGGGCGCCTGGGTGGCAAAGTCGGTTAAGCTTCTGAGTCTTGGTTTTGGCTCAG
>NW_027706691.1:0-336 GCF_054177405.1 Leptonychotes weddellii | reverse complement strand
TTTATTGAATTCCTGTGTGTTACTGAGGACCTGATATTGTTGGATGACAATGATTACTGTGATTGCCCAGGCCCAGATTAGTGGCAGTAGATATAGGAGGGTGTATTGAATGATGCAATCATTTGGCATCGCTTTAAAATATCACATGGCAGAGTATGTGCTGGAGATGAAGAAGCCTTCTGGACACTGTAAGAGGCGGAATAGCAAGGTGTGTGCTGTGGTTGCTCAAAGTGCTAGTATCCCAGGTATATAACCCCAACATAGGTTAGATCCACTGTAGATGGCTGACCTTTCTGGGAGGCTGCTGCACTGCTGTGTGGAACCTTCCTCCTTTTC
>NW_027706690.1:0-336 GCF_054177405.1 Leptonychotes weddellii | reverse complement strand
TTTTAATTTTATTTTATTATATCATGTTAGTCATCATTCATTACATCATTAGTTTCTGATGTAGTGTTCCATGATTCATTCTTTGAATATAATACCCAATGCTCCATTCAATACGTGCCCTCCTTAGTACCCATCACTGGGCTAACCCATCCCCCCACCCCCTCCCCTCTAAAACCCTCAGTTTGTTTCTCAGAGTCCAGTCTCTCATGGTTCATCTCCCCCTCTGATTCCCCCCCTTCATTTTTCCCTTCCTACTGTCTTCTTCATTTTTTTTAACATATAACGTATTATTTGTTTCAGAGGTACAGGTCTGTAACTCATCAGTCTTACACAATT
>NW_027706689.1:0-6063 GCF_054177405.1 Leptonychotes weddellii | reverse complement strand
GTCTCTTATTCTCCGTGGCCTCCCGGAGGGCAAAGCGATCCCGCGGCCAAGTCAGCTTCCCTTCCCTGACCCCCGCCCCAGGTTCCCAGCTGCATCTTGACCACACTCAGGCTCAACATTTAGATACACGTTTGTGTATTTTTTCACTAAATAGTCACTGAAAGCTTTTAAACTAAAATAAACAAAAAGGTATCTCTACTGCTTCCAAAGGTAGCCGTTTTAAAAGGGCGGAGAAAGCTCAGATCTCCCTGCTCATCCCTCACTGCCATTCCCTCCTCACTGTAACCCATTTGCAGCGGGTGTAGGTCTTTTACGTGCACGCGTAGATTTGCACACCTCTGCACACAGCTGTCGAATATGAAATGTGGGACACACCAGGTCTACAGTGAGGGAAACTGCATTTTCTTCTTTTTTTTTTTTTAGTTATCAGTTTGTTGGGGACATTTTACCAGAGCCCTAGGTAAAGCTCTATCTTGTTCCTTCTCAGCGACTAAACACCTTCCACCCTATGGATGTGCCACGGCGCTCTCCATTCACCCCTTCAGCAGATATTTATGGAGCATATAACATATATCCAGTCCTGTGCTAACACCTGGGGATGTTGTCGTGAATAAAGAGTAAAAGACATAGTCCAGTGGGATTACTTAATGGAATTTATTAAGTAGATTCTCTAAAAAAAATTTTTTTTATTTGTTAATTTGACAGAGCGATCACAAGTAGGGAAAGCAGCAGGTAGAGGGACAGGGAAAAGCAGGCTCCCCGCCGAGCAGAGAGCCCCACGCGGGGCTCGATTCGGGGCTCAATCCCAGGACCCTGGGATCATGACCTGAGCCGAAGGCAGATGCTTAACGACTGAGCCACCCAGGCGCCCCTATTTAGTAGATTCTAAAGTTCATGGAAATGCATTTCTTGAAACAGGGATATACCAGGGCTGAATCTCAACCTCAAAATTCTTGAAAGAAACCACACCAAAAAGAGTACGTGCTGGCTGAATGATTCCATTTGTTTAAGATTCTCAAAGATGTAAACTAACCCGCAAAGCAGACTAGGGGCCAGCTGGGCCGGAGGGAGGGAGAGAACTTAGAGGCTCAGGTGGTGACTTTTGTGGAGGATGGAAATTGTTATCCTGGGTGTGATATGGCTTCACAGGTCTATGCAGACATCAAAATGCATTAAATCATAAACTGATAATATGTGCAGTTTATTGTACCTCAATTATACCTAAATAAAATTGTTAAATATATATATATATATATGTATGTATATGGGGAGGGAGAGGGAATCTTAAGCAGGCTCCTCACTCAGCTGATCTCACAACCCTGAGATCATGACCTGAGCCAAAATCGAGTTGGTTGCTTAATTGACTTAGCCACCCACTCCCCCCACCAATACATATTTTTAAAGATTTTGTTGATTCATTTATTTGAGAGAGAGAGTGAGAGCACGAGCAGGGGAGGAGCAGAGGGAGAGGGACAAGCAGACTCCATGCTGAGCACGGAGCCTTATGTGGGGCTTGATCCCACAATCCCGAGATCATAACCTGAGCCGAAATCAAGAGTCAGATGCTTAACCAACAGAGGCACCCAGGCACCCGGCCCCAAAAATATATTTTTTAAAAGTCAGTTTTTGGGATGCCTGGGTGGCTCAGTTGGTTAAGCGTCTGCCTTCGGCTCAGGTCATGATCTCGGGGTCCTGGGGTCGAGCCCCACATCGGCCTCCCTGCTAGGCGGGGAGTCTGCTTCTCCCTCTGCGCCTCTATTCCCCCCTCCCCGCTCTCTGCTCTCTCTTGGTATGGAAAAGAATTGCCATACGTCCAGCAATTCTACTTCATGTATATACCTTAAAGAATTGTAGTCAGGGACTCAAAAAGATATTTGAGCACCCGTATTTATAACAGCATTATTCACAGTGGCCAGAAAGTAGAAGCAACCCAAGTGACCATCAGTGGACAAAGGAATAAACAAAATGTGGGTTATCCATACAATGGAATATGATTCATTCACATGGCCCAACATGAATGAACCCTGAGGACGTTATGCTCAGTGATGTAAGCCAAACTGTGAAGTTGATGTTTAATGGTACAGAATTTCAGGTTTGCAAGACGAGAACAATTCTGGAAGATGGTTGAGTAACGATGCGAATGTACTTAAGACAGTACTAAACTGGCCACATGGTTAAGATGGAAAATTTTATGTTGTGTGTGTTTTACCACAATAAAAATTTTTGAAAAAAATATATGTTCATTTGAACCAATTCTGTTTTATTTTTCTGTTATAGTTTTTTTTTTGTTTTGTTTTGGTTTTGGTTTTTGTGGAATAATTAACATGGAAGTAGAAGATGAGCCGGGAACATTCCTGTCTCTCAGTGTTGTATCCCTGCTATTTTGGCCAAAATAAGTAGCTCAAAATCTTTTCCTCTTTGGCATTCCACCTGTTTTTCTGAACACTTGATTCAATGATCAAGATAAATATTTTTCATTTTTATTTTTTATTGTCTTTCTGTCTTCTCTGAGCCTTTAAAAATTTCTTTCGAGGGGTGCCTAGGTGGCTCAGTCAATTAAGGGGTTAACCATCTGCCTTCAGCTCAGGTCATGATCCTGAGGTCCTGGGATCCGGCCTGGGGGGCCGGGAGGGGGGGGCGCGGGTGCGGCCTCCCTGCTCATGGGGAGCCTGCTTCTCCCTCTTCCTCTGCCCTGCCCCCACCACTCCTGCTCTCTCTCTCAAATAAATAAATAAAATCTTAAAAAAAAAATCCTGACATTAGGAGAAATAAGGCAATAGCTTAGCAATTTATCCTAGAATGTGTTACAATTAGAAGTATGTAAAATGACGATAATCTCGGTCTCATAAAACTGCATAAATAAATAAAACAGGTTATAATCTAACCAGAAGATCATTATTAGTGGGACTCCTGGGTGGCTCAGTCGGTTAAGCCCCTGCCTTTGGCTCAGGTCATGATCCCAGAATCCTGGGATCGAGTCCCACATCAGGCTCCTTGCTCGGTGGGGAGCCTGCTTCTCCCCCTGCTTGTGTTCTGTCTCTCTCTCTGACACATAAATAAAATCTTAAAAAAAAAAAAGATCATTATTAGTAATCACAATTTTATCTCTGTGTAATACGTCGGGGTTAATAAAAACAATTTGTATAACAAAGTATTTCGCGATGAGATTTTTTTCTTCAAATTTTTATTTAAATTCCAGCTAGTGCACATACAGTGTAATATTGGTTTCAGGAGTAGAATTTAGTGATTCATCACTTCCCTACAACACCCAGGGCTCATCACAAGCGCCATCCTTAATGCCCATCCCCCATGCAGCCCATCCCCCACCCACCTCCCTCCACCAACATGATGAAATTGAATATACAATCCTCGTAAGGGAAAACAACTGCAAACCACGTGAACTATACCCTACGAAGGGTCAAATTTGGTCCCACACTAACAGCAGAAAGATCCATTTTTTTTAAGAGATACTGGTTGGTTGGTAATTAGAAAAACATTTCCCTGTGAAGCCCTGGTGATTTTAACTGTTGGTAGAAGAGCCAGCCCGCTTCACCTGTTAGACGGTCTTTGCTGCCATCTACTGGGCATTGTCATAATAAGTATACAAATTGGCCCCCAAAATCAACAATTACAATTTTACATTTTAAAACGTTCGCAATAAGAACCACCAAGATGTGCTTGGACACAGCCGCCCTGCTCTGTGAAAATCCTGAACCAACCAGCAAAGGGACGCTGCAGCCCTGATTTTTCCCGATTCTTAGTCACTCCTCAGACCTTGGACCCCCTCAAGGAAGGTTTTTTTCCTTTAAGGTCAACGACACAAGAAAATCTCTCATCAGGAGATCTCACTTTGCTAACCTCCCAACATTTAAAAATGTTTGCTTTGGTCCTTAGTGTCATAACCCCCAACCCCAGCCAGTTTGTGTCTCGCCAACACACCGACGGGTGGAGGCAAACCTACCGTGTCCACTGGTGGACATAGATTGCCATTGAGAAGTCCTTCTGGAATCTTCCTGTCGGTTCCAGGACTTACTTGGTGCCCAGGATTCTCTTGTGAGTTCTATGATCCCAGGGACGTGAAAGTGCCACGCTGCCATTCCTATTTGAGATCTTGCAAACTTTCGGAGGGAACTACGCTCTTCGGACAACATTTCTCTCCCAATCTCTTTTTTGCCCCCTTGACTCTCTTCCGTCCTGCTGATTTCTCATCTCGTATCCCCTCTTCACTATCCAGAAGGACCCTCTTTTATTTGGAGCACGGGGAAGTCTGGTAGTGCCCATGGCATTTCCAAGAAGTGTTGTGTATATTTCCTATTATCTAAAGCTATTGTCTAAGCTTGTCATGGTTTGAAATGTCAGCAGGACTTGAGAAAATGTTTTATTTCCACTCTGATACATGCTTCCCCTGAGGCAATGAGCACCTGCTTGACCGAGGATGGGAAGGAGGGGGGAAGGGATTCAGATTTCCATTTATACATCAATGTCTGAAAATTCCATCCCCCTATATTATGTACAATGTGATCCTATTTTTGTAAAAGAAAACGAGAGAGAGAGAGAATGGTGAGTAGAGAAATGGATATAATAACAAACAGGCAGCAGCACCAAGAGCCACTAAGAGGATGGTCCTTTAAGGTCATTGTGACATATTCGTATGCCATGAACAGAACATAAGGCAGTAATAAAAAATGGGTAAGCTACTGTCATACTTAAAAACGTGCATGTATTTTAGCAACAAAGTTGAACGAGAAAAAGGGATTCTAAGAAGACTAGCATCGGTATGTTATTCTTCTGTTGAAAAAAAAAAAGCAAAACTAAACAATATATTCTTAGGCATGCACATATCTTTAATAAAATTATTTTTTCAAGTAATGATGAGCTAGGATTTGTGATGGTGGTTTCCCCCAGGTGAAGAAGCTGAGAGACGGGTTCTCAGGGGAGCACCTACGTAGATGTGTGTTTTTGTCAATATTTCTTGGAGACAATAGGGGGTTCTTTTTTTTTTTTTTTGATACCTTTTTTCTTTTTTTTCCAAAGTAAATCAACAAATAAGTATTAATTAAGGAAAAACATAACTGGACCAATTTATAAGAGTTTCAATACAGCTCTGTGCCTTGCATATAAAATTAAATTATTTAAAAGGAAAGAAATAGAGCACATTAACAGCTAATATCTCTGGATATTGGAAGTATGCTTTTTAAAAAATCGCAGTGAGACTTAGAGGATTGAAGATGGACTACCGACTGACCAGACCCAAATCGCTGTCGAGTCTGATGAGAGCTCTTTTAGTGGCGGGCTGAGAGGAGCGCAGGCTGGAGGGAGTAAAAACATGTGTGTCCACGCACTTGTGCTCTCCGTTCTCCTGTCCCCCTCTAGATGCCGAAATACATTGGCTTTGTGCATTTTTAAATAGACTGGAAGAAGGATGCAGGAGATCTGCCTGTACGATTTTTGCATTTTCTTGTGAATCTATAGTTATTCCAGAAACAAAGCAAAACTCTACCCAGGTGATTTCCAGTCTAAGAACCAGGGATGCAGGGCAACTGTTAGAAAATCTTAGGATGTATTAGAATCCCCCTTTAAATGGAGTGCAGGACTCCACCCCCGGGCTTCTGATTCAGTAGGTTTGGGCCTGATTGTTATTTAATTTCTTTTTTTAAATTTTATTTTATTATGTTATATTAGCCACCATATAGTACATCGTTAGTTTTTGATGTGGTGATCCACGATCCATTGTTTTCGTATAACACCCAGTGCTCCATGCAGAACATGCTGTGCCCTCCTCAGTACCCGTGGGTGTTATTTAATTCCTAACAAGGATCACGGTTGTGTGGATGCTGCGGGTGGAGGTCCACACCCAGAGGGTAGGAATGGTTGATCATACTTGCCCCACTCACCCTCTTCCTAAATCCTAACTGTATCCTGGAGGCATGGAGATATCCGCGGGGGCAGGGGAAGCGGTGTTCATCCTCTTTGTGTCAGCCACGCATTAGGATCTCCCGATGCCCCCGATGCCCCGGCCACCCCCCAGACCAGCCAAATCCTCATCTCTGGATGTGGTCCCCA
>NW_027706688.1:0-336 GCF_054177405.1 Leptonychotes weddellii | reverse complement strand
TGACGGACTTACAGTGTGTATTTTCTTTTATTTCAACCCATCCCCAAAGCCCAGAAAAACTTAAACCCAGAAGAGCCACCGATTTCGTCAGAAAAGGAATTTTTTGAAAGCTTAACTGATAACTCCATGACCATTCATTCAGCTGACTCCCAAGGAAATGGAAGGCATCTAGAAAATGTATTTAAAGGGCGCCTGGGTGGCTCAGTCGGTTGAGCGACTGCCTTCGGCTCAGGTCATGATCCCAGGGTCCTGGGATCGAGTCCCACATCGGGCTCCCTGCTCTGCGGGGAGCCTGCTTCTCCCTCTCCCACTCCCCCTGCTTGTGTTCCCTCTCTC
>NW_027706687.1:0-336 GCF_054177405.1 Leptonychotes weddellii | reverse complement strand
TCATCTGTGAAGTAGGGGTAATAATGTCTAACTGCCTGTATCATCGTGAGGATGAAGTGAGCAAAGACAGGTCAAGTGTGGAATGCAGTCCTTGTGACATAACAAGACCCAGCCGGCAGTGTTAATAATACTCACGCTCCCTCATTGAGAAAGGCCAAATTCTGATGGTGGTCTCCAGGCCCCAACCCTGCACAGTCTTTTCCTTACTCCTCCCTACCCTGATCACTCTCTGACCTCATCTCTTCCCCTTAGCTCACCCCATTCCCACCACACTAGTGTCCTGCTGGCTCTGAACCAGCCAAGCTCACTCCTGCCTCATACCTTTACTCTTCCTCT
>NW_027706686.1:0-336 GCF_054177405.1 Leptonychotes weddellii | reverse complement strand
GAGCTTCAGAGATGTCTTTCCTCTGTTCTCTCATGGAGTTCTTTCCCTAGCCTGGGGGTAGTTTCCTCACACACATGTGATGATCAACACTCAGTTAAAAACTTGATGAGACCCAGGGGGCGGAGCAAGATGGTGGAGGAGTGGGAGACCTGGATTTCGTCTGGTCCCAGGAATTCAGCTGGACAGGGATCAAACCATTCTGAACACCTACAAACTCAACAGGAGATTGAAGAAAAGAATAGCAACAACTCTCTGAACAGAAAAGCCACCACTTTCTGGAAGGTAGGACATGCGGAGATGTGAATCCGAGGCGACATTCAGGAGGATAGACGGCGG
>NW_027706685.1:0-336 GCF_054177405.1 Leptonychotes weddellii | reverse complement strand
TTGTATGGTGATTAACATAACATAATAAAATTAAATTAAAAAAAGAAAAAAAACAAAAACAAAATTAAAAAAAACAAAGAACCACAATCCTCATCTGTTTCTTTCAGCTTTCTTAGCCCTCTTATCCCTGACCCTCAGAGACTCTGTGGGTCAGAGATAAAAGAGAGACTTCGGTTTCATTGTTCATCTTTTTTTATTTTTATTTTTTATTTTTTAAAAGATTTATTATTTATTTGAGAGAGACAGAGAGAGAGAAAGAGAGGAGAGTGAGCACATGAGTTGGGGAGAGAGGCAGAGGGAGAGGAAGAAACAGGCTTCCCGCTGAGCAGGGAGCCC
>NW_027706684.1:0-336 GCF_054177405.1 Leptonychotes weddellii | reverse complement strand
GAAGGAGGGGCGCCTGGGTGGCTCAGTCGTTAAGCGTCTGCCTTCGGCTCAGGTCATGATCCCAGGGTCCTGGGATCGAGCCCCGCATCGGGCTCCCTGCTCCGCGGGAAGCTTGCTTCTCCCTCTCCCTCTGCCCCTGCTTGTGTTTCCTCTCTCGCTGTGTCTCTCTCTGTCAAATAAATAAATAAAATCTTTAAAAAAAAAAAGAAATGCTGAAGGAAACTCTTCAGGATGAAGGAGTTTGATACCAGGTGGAGCTCAGATGACCAAGAAGGAATAAGGAATATTGGAAATGGTACAAATCCAATTAAATACAGAAGGCTATTTTTTTTTTTT
>NW_027706683.1:0-336 GCF_054177405.1 Leptonychotes weddellii | reverse complement strand
TTGATGTAACCCCCATTCTGCCACATTTCACACTGACAAGCTCTGAATTCTGTCTCTCATACCTTAACCACCATATTGGTGATTTTGAGCTATCGCTTGGCAGAACTGCCTGCCAGGGGACCAAAAAGGAATACAGTTTGCTTTCCTGGTCAACTTATATAAATGAGCAGAACATAAACTCATCTCACACACCAGAGTAAACCAGACAGTAAATGGATTTGTTCTTGTTTTTTGTTTGTTTGTTTGTTTGTTTGTTTGTTTGATGGATTACCAGGTTTGTATCTCTGGGAGCATATTTTTGAAGGCTTGCTTGATTCCACCGATGTGACTGCTCAG
>NW_027706682.1:0-336 GCF_054177405.1 Leptonychotes weddellii | reverse complement strand
GGAATAACATGGAGGACATTAGGAGAAGGAAGGGGAAAATGAAGGGGGGGAATTGGAGGGGGAGCCAAACTATGAGAGACTATGGACTCTGAGAAACAAACTGAGGGTTCTAGAGGGGAGGGGGGTGGGGGATGGGTTAGCCTGGTGATGGGTATTAAAGATGGCATGTTCTGCATGGTGCACTGGGTGTTATATGCAAACAATGAATCATGGAACACTACATCAATAAATAAACAAATAAATAAATAAGGAAAAAAAAAGGTTCACAACTCCAAAAGACAATCATCAACCACTGAGTTTGTCAATTAAACCTATTTTCTTTTCTTTTTTTTTTTT
>NW_027706681.1:0-336 GCF_054177405.1 Leptonychotes weddellii | reverse complement strand
GTGCTGTGGCTTGGACTGCACACGACCCTAGCCCCGGGGGTCTGTAGGGGCAGCTGAGTTTCTGCTCCAATGCTCTGGTCGTCGGGGCCTCGCCCTGTGGTTGGGATGTTGGAACTGAGCCAGAGACAAGGATGCACAGGTCCCAGGACCCCCTGAGAGGGTGCACAACACACACCACACACACACACACACACACACACATACACACACGTAGTCAGGCTTCAGGGACGACAGACCTGGGCTCCAAGATCAATTTTCCCAGTTGTGGGCCGAACAACTTCCGCCTCCGTGGCTCAGAGCCATCTGGGATGGGGAAACTGAGGCTTGGCTTCTGCC
>NW_027706680.1:0-336 GCF_054177405.1 Leptonychotes weddellii | reverse complement strand
CTTTTTTTTTTACTTATAAATTCAAAATTCCTTTTTTTTTTTTTTTAAAGGTTTTATTTATTTGACAGAGACACACAGCCAGAGAGGGAACACAAGCAGGGGGAGTGGGAGAGGGAAGAGCAGGCTTCCCGTGGAGTAGGGAGCCTGATGCGGGGCTCGATCCCAGGACCCTGGGATCATGACCTGAGCCGAAGGCAGACACTTAACGACTGAGCCACCCAGGCGCCCCTCTTTTTTTTTTTTAAAGATTTTATTTATTTATTTGAGAGAGAGAGAGGGGTTATGAGTGCAGGAACACAAGCAGGGGGAGTGGGAGAGGGAGAAGCAGGCTTCAGG
>NW_027706679.1:0-336 GCF_054177405.1 Leptonychotes weddellii | reverse complement strand
TCCCCACAGCCCTAGCCCTGCAGCCCCCAGAGAGAGAAATAATGGGAAAACGCTGGAGAGGAGCCAGGTGCTGGGGGACACAGCTGGTCAAAGACACCCAGGGAGACAGCCAGCCATAGCAGAAAGGGCTGCAGCTTACGCCTTGGTTAGCCCAAGGTTAGGTATTCAAATGCTCATTCATTCATTCACTCATTCACTCACTTATCACATTTTTTATTAAAGCTGCACCATGAAGCAGGGCAGAAAGCAAAAATGAATTCCTCCTTCACAGAGCTGACATTCCAGTGGGAAAAGACAATAAGTAAGATAAATAAGTGAGACAGGTAGCACCTTTGG
>NW_027706678.1:0-6064 GCF_054177405.1 Leptonychotes weddellii | reverse complement strand
GAAGAACATACTAGTGTCAAGAAGACACAACGGGGCCCCAAATGGAGTCACTTTTGCTAAGCCTCACCCAAACTTAATACCTAACCTCACAGCAGTTTCAGCCTCTGCCAGGAGTGGAATTTTAAACCAATCAGTCTGGAATTTCCTGATCAGCAATAAATGAGGTAATCCGCAGGAGAAGACATCCTGCCCTTCCCCCTAAGGGAAGGGGACCTTGCCTGAAACAATCTTCCCTCTCCCAAACTCGTTTCCACCTGTAGAATCTCCATTTTGTGGAGTACCTCAGAGCTCCCTTCTATTTGCTAGATGGGATGCTGCCCGATTCATGATTCGTTGAATAAAGCCAACTAGATCTTCTAATTTACTTTGTTGAATTTTGTTTTTTGATGAATGAATAAACAATGTCATTGGTTTTTATGGGCATTAAAAAAAAAAAAGAGGTCAGGCTCCCCCTATGTCACTGAGGATCAGTGCAGTCATAGCTTTATCAGAGTAGACTGGAAATACACAAGAACCCACAGCTCAACAGATAAATCACCAGTATCATTCATCAAATGAAAATCTATGTGGGTCAAGTAGCTCTTGTTGAGATTTAAAAACCCTCTTGGAGATGTAGGTATATTAGTTACACTGTAGTGCCATTTGCTTTAATCTTATAATCAATACTAACTACTCAGACTGATATCTGAAATAAAATTTGTTCGTGTGTGCATGGAGAGAGGTTATCTTAATAGAAGACTTCAGCTTTCATGAAGTAGAGCATTTAAGGTGATCATATCACAGCTATCATATTTAAGTGCATACCTCAAGCTAAGCAATCTCAAGTGTTTATCTCATCTTCTTTTTCCAAAGCTCTATCAAAAAGGGTATTATTATCCAAGTTTTACATAGAAGGAAACTAAAGATAAGAGAGGTTAAGGACAAGTCCAAGTTCAACTCAGCCAGCCAGTGATAGGATCAGGATTTAGACCAGATCATCTGCTTTTACCTACGACTGGGGCTGGCAACATTCTTCTAGAAGGGGCTAGATAGTAAATACTTTAGGTTATGCAGGCCATAGAGTCTCTGGCCTGCAACTCTGAGTCCTCAACCCTGCCAATGAAATGTGAAAACAGCCAGACAATAAGTGAGCCAATGAACATGACTGTGTGCCAATAAAACCTCATTTATGGACTCCAAAATATGAATTACATATCATCCTCATATGTCACAAATATTCTTATTTTTATTTTTTTTCAACCATTAAAAATGTGACACCCATTTTTAGCTGCAAGCTCTGCATATATATACTTACTATTGTTATATATATAAAGTAATATAAAATACCTATCCTATGACCTTCCTGTTGAACTATGCTAGCTCATTTGAGTGCTACTTTAGACTGATTTATCATTGAGGCAGTTTTGTTTGTACGTGAATATAAACCACTTCAGTTTTTATTTCAGTTTAATGTGTTCTAGTTTTTCATATGTTTTACTAACAGAGAAGTCATATATGATTATTACTTTATCATACTTATTATTTGAGATTAGGTATTTCCATGTGGAGATAATTGATTTCTTGTTCTTCCTTCATCTATCATTTTTTTTTACCAGCTTTGATGTTAACAATTAGCCAAACTCTGATTCTTGATAAAATTTCATAAAGAATGATTGTTTTATCGTTTAAAAAAAAAGCAAAAAGCAGGCAGTGGGCTGGATTTGGCTCTCGGGCTATAGTTTGCCAACTGCTGACACACTTCACCCTACCGCCCCCCACTTTGGAGGCAATAGGAATACTAAGGGTGCCTGGAAAGTAGATTTGAGAAAAGGTAGAGAAGATCTGGAAAAAAAATTTGTGTCCCTTGAAGTCTAGCCCAGGAATGAGGGGGCACTGGTGTACCAGAAGAACTTCATCTATGGTCTTTTAGCACCTCGGCTGTTGCAACACAAATTGAAATGCCAGGATTAACCTACAAGGCTGTAAACTCCAGGAATCTCTGGTTCATCACTTTTTCCCTCTAGGTCAGTGCAAGGTTTCCCACCATGTTTTCACTTCCTCACCCTTTGAGAAGAGAGGAAGCAAAACAAGAAGAGGGAACGTGACCATCATATATCTGAAAACATCGTGGTCTAGACTCCAGCATTCACTCATTCCTTCGCCTCCACCTGTATTACTTAATACTGACTATAGACGATTGAAAACACAAAATAACAGGGGTCTGAATAACAAAAAAGAAGTGTATTTCCTTCTCATCGAAATTTCAATAGCTCAAAGTGGATCTTTCCACCTTATGGATCTGCTGTTAACTGGCTGCTTTTCAATGGGTGGCCCAAGATGACTGCTTCCTTCCAGCCATCACGTCTGCATTTCAAAGAGAAGATTATAGAAGAGCAGGACTTTCTCTTTTCAAGGCACTTCTATTTCTGCTTACATCCTGATAGAACATGGTCATTGTTGTACCTAGCTGCAAGGAAATCTGAGAAACATAGACTTGGATTGTTGGCATTCAAGTATCCAGCTAATATTTCAGGTAGCAAGAAGGGGAGAAGAGATGGTGGTGCAGAATGAACGGTTTCTGCCACAAAATTCATTACTACCTCCTGCTATTGATTTTTGCCTCTACGACACTGATATAAAGGGTCCTAACCACTACTTCTGTCTTGGACAAAGCCCAGAGTTGCCCATCCTGAGTGCACCTTACACTTTCCCTGTGTATATCTGCTCCTCCTGGCCACCAATATCAACATTCACCTTCTCTTTCTGTTTATCCTCTTTCTTTACCTTTCCCCATTATTACCCTGGCTCTCTTCAACTGGATTCATGACACTACATTTTGGCAACAGACTCTGGAATTAGGGTAGAACCTTCCAGGTTGACCTGATTTCCAAGACCCTTAACCTGATCTTCTTGGGTGGGTCTTCCACCCATTTCACATTGAATATGTCTTCCAGACTGAACCCATTACCTTTAAGCTAACATTGAATATCTGAAGCACAGACGTGAGTCCATTTTGATCCCAAGGATACATTAAAAAATGATAAAGGGAAAACCACAAATACAGAGAAAAATGCCTAATTAGCCATTATTTTTTCAAAAAATCAAGTTTAACTAAAATTTAAAGATCTACAACATGGTCTCATTATTAGACATTATTAAATCAGTGGTAATAAATTTGATATTTGATTTACTGATGTGCAAATCTAAGTTTTGAAAAAATATATATATATATACTAGTTGAATGGCATTCAGTAACACAGCTATTGTTAGGATAAGGTTATCAGTGGAATTCCTAATATGGGTTTGATTTTTCAATACTGAAGAGAGCAAAATGAGACAACATTGCCTTTTGGTTTTTTTTTCATATTTAGAAGTACAATTTAATGTCATTGAAAGAGATATTTTTTTAAAAATGTATTATGGAATCATTTCTTTGTAAGAAGAGGGGACAGTTCCATAGAATAAACTTTTTTCCTGAAAGCTATCCTCTCCCAAGCTAAAAAGTCCTGTGATTATAAAGTTAAAATGAAATAAATATGAAATGGGCTTGTTGTATGTCCAGGATTATAAGGGTAGCAAATAGACTGTTCCAGAAATGCCAGTCATATGCAGCCACCCAAGTACTCCAAGGCCAGCATAGCTCCTAGAACTTGTCTCTCTCTTATTGACCAGATATCTTTGTTTATAATCTGGATGTGCAGCTTTGAGTTTAAGAAATTGGAAACAAATGCACCCCATAGGAGAAACTCATTTTACTAATGAGTCGAGTTTAGTGGATCAACCTTTTGGGGTTTAAGAATGCTGTGATTCAGGGGCGCCTGGGTGGCTCAGTCGGTTAAGCGACTGCCTTCAGCTCGGGTCACGATCCTGGAGTCGCGGGATCGAGTCCCGCGTTGGGCTCCCTGCTCGGCGGGGCGCCTGCTTCTCCCTCTGACCCTCCCCCCTCTCATGTGTGCTCTCTCTCTCTCATTCTCTCTCTCAAATAAATAAAATCTTAAAGAAAAAAAAAAAAGAATGCTGTGATTCAAAAGTATTTTTTATCTTTTTCCTCATCTTTGCTTCCTCCAAAAAAACTTCTCCAAATGCTTACATTACTTTTCAAGGCTCTTTTGAGTCTGATTTATGTCTTTTGGATGTTATGCTGTGCAGAAACTGGCCTGGAGCCTGCCTAGGGTGATTCTGTTTATATTTATTTGATTTAGCTTTATACTTTCTACAGATAGGGAAGAGTGTCCCCAAAATGGCCTCCGGCAATGTGTTCATCCCTCAGTTTAAAGCATGGGACACAATCGCTCCTCCAGTTGCTAGCAGGCAAATCTGCGCTATAGAAGAAGATATAACACAGACACACATATATATATCACATGTTTATATATGTATATATGTGTGTATATATGTGTGTGTGTGTATATATATGTATATATACACATACATATATAAACTGCAGTATATGTTGGAAACTAAGTGGGCATGAAACTAGGGACATTAGAGTACAAGAGTTTAAAAAACATTACCTTCAGTCCCCTCAGCTTTTCTCAGTGCCTCTGCCCCAGATGCCTTCAGGTAAGAACTAGGGCCCTCTTCTTGTTTATGAACACCCACACACTGTGGTGGCCATAGGGCTCTTGTGATGGTCGCCATGCACTCTTTCAATGCCAAGCTTTCTTGGGTCCACATTTGTGTATGCTAGGTGTTTTAAAGAACTTCTCAAAGAAGGTGGTGGCTGAATTTTTTAAAAAGTTTTTTGATTGAAGTGTAGTTGACACATTTAATTTTTTAAAGTTGAATATTTGTTGAAGTCTTACTTCCAAACCAGGTATACATGAAGAGGCAGCAGAAAGTTAGTTGAGGGTTTTTCCTACTATGGTTTTTAAAGATTTATTTATTTTATTTTATTTTAAAGAGAGAGAGAGTGAGCGGGGTGGGGAGGGAGGGGCAGAGGAAGAGAATCTTTAAGCAGACTCCCCACTGAGCACAGAGTCCTACACGGGGCTTGATCTCACAACCCTGAGATCATGACCTGAGCTGAAATCAAGATTCAGTCATTAACCAACTGAGCCACCCAGGCGCCCCTCCCTCTTACGGATTTTTGTGCGATGTTCAAACAGAGTGACTTTGTCCCTGCCACTGCTCTCTTTGTGTTTAATTGGGCTTTGAAGGACCATTAGGAGTCTTCCCCATGAACTAGCTCCTGAGGAAAGCAGGGAGGGTTGACAAAATGTTTCCAGATTCCTAAAATGGCAACAGGTATAACATAAAAGAGGCATAATAAGCAATCCAGAGTCACCCGTGAATGCAAGGCAAGGGTAAGTGGGGAACGAGTCTGGGGAACTATGAATCAAGAATATATAGCTCCTATGAATACTAAAAAAGACAAGATATTAATTTCAGAAGTAGCAGGTTTATGGACTTTTTTTAGTCGTTATCAAATAAAAGTCAACGGCTACATGATGAGATCCACCAAAGCTTGTACTGCTTGCACTGTTCTGTTCCTATTATGGAAAAGAAATAGCTTTAACAAGCAATGGAAAGACCACATCTCAGCAATTACTCTGGCTTTTGCTATTGGTATGAGCCTCATGTCACTAAAAGCCTATTGGAAAGCAGCAATTATACTGGAAATGTAACGCTCTGTTATCATCATCAGAATTACTTCCTGCACATGTTGCTAATTCAGAACAGACACAACATGGACTTCTTTATTGGCCAGAGGGGAATTGACATTATCTTGGGCCTTGTCCATATCAAGAGAGATTTCCGTTTCCTAACACATTTTCCATAAATTTACTGCAGAGGCCTAAATTGAATACTGTGACTTCAAAGTTAAGGGCCTTTAGGAGATTAGATAATCAGAGTTGGCTGAATAAAAAGGTTGAGTTGTTGTTGTCTGCCTTGGCTTGTCAGGATGCTCCTAGGGAGCAGTGGGTCAAATTTGAGGGGTCCCTGCTTCATGGCCTATTGTCGTAACCAGGTTAAGACAAAGAGATCATGTTGGTCTCATCCCTGTCCAAGGGAGACATTGCCTAATATGAAAGAAGCCAATATATTTCTGTGAGATTCGGGGTGACTCAAGGATTGGAAAAGA
>NW_027706677.1:0-336 GCF_054177405.1 Leptonychotes weddellii | reverse complement strand
GCCTCGCATGTGCTCTGATGGTTTAGGTGGTGGAGGGAGAACCTCGCCAGGGTCTTCAGGTTGTGGGAGCCTGTTCATCTTGGAGCATCTGGAAAAGGATCAATTTCTGTGCTTTTTGATTCCTAGAAAGGGAAGATGAAAGAGGCAGCCCAGAGGTACCAGTACGCCTTAAGGAAGTTTCCCCGAGAAGGATTCGGAGAGGACATGAGGCCATTCAATGAACTAAGAGTTTCCCTCTATCTCAATTTGTCTCGCTGCCGAAGAAAAACAAATGTAAGCTGTGGGCCCTTGGTCTACTGTCTTAGTAGTAGAGTGTTGGCTCGTGCTGAAGGCCAG
>NW_027706676.1:0-336 GCF_054177405.1 Leptonychotes weddellii | reverse complement strand
GAACCACATGAGATATAACCTTACACTAGTTAGGATGGCTATTATAAAAAAAAAAAACAAACCAAACCAACAAACCAGAAAAATAACAAATGTTGGTGAGGGTATAGAAAACTTGGAATCCTGGTGCACTGTTGGTGGGTATGTTGAATGGTGCAGCCACTATGGAAAACATGGAGTTTTCTCAAAAAAAAAATTAAAAGTAGAACTCCCATATGATCAAGTAATCTCCTCTCTGGGTATTTATCCAAAAGAATTGAAAACAGTACCTGGGGGGCGTCTGGGTGGCTCAGTCGTTAAGCGCCTGCCTTGGGCTCAGGTCATGATCCCAGGGTCCTG
>NW_027706675.1:0-336 GCF_054177405.1 Leptonychotes weddellii | reverse complement strand
TACCACTGACCAAAAGTCACTGCTATATCTGCAGAGATGTCACAGCATAGAGTCTAAGCATGGTGACATGTAGCCAGATATTCTAGACTCTACTCCAGCTCCAACTTTTGTGATCTGTGGTACATTGGATAAGTGCCTTAGTTCACTAAGTTTAAATTGCCTAAACCTTAAAGTGGGAATATTCTAGCACCTACAGCCTATTTAGACAGTTAACTCATGCTAAATACTTGGTATGCCCTAGGAGCTCAAACAATTTATGTCATAAGGAATATTTATTCAACATGTAGAAATATTTTTTGTAATTAGTTAAGTGTTGGATGCTGTTCTCAGTACTTG
>NW_027706674.1:0-336 GCF_054177405.1 Leptonychotes weddellii | reverse complement strand
TGGACTCTGAGAAACAAACTGAGGGTTCTAGAGGGGAGGGGGGGTGGGAGGATGGGTTACCCTGGTGATGGGTATTGAGGAGGGCATGTTCTGCACGGAACACTGGGTGTTATGCACAAACAATGAATCATGGAACAGTACATCTAAAACTAATGATGTAATGTATGGGGATTAACATAACAATAAAAAAAAGAAATTAAAAAAAAAGTGCATAGATGAAAAACCTACAGCTAACCTTAAATTTAATGGAAAAATATTGAATGCTCTACTCCAAAGATGAGTAACCAAGTGAGGTGGTTTATTCTTACCCCTCTTATTTCACTTTGATGTGGAATT
>NW_027706673.1:0-336 GCF_054177405.1 Leptonychotes weddellii | reverse complement strand
GTTTCTTGTTTACAAATGACATGGCGAGTCCGTGCAGGACATGGAAGGGGACTGAAGATAAAGGTGAGGGTCACATAACTGGAAATCACACGGAATGGATTGTGTTGAGTGCAGCCATTCCGCACACACACCCCTCAGTGGAGACCGGAGTTACGGGAGGAGGAAAACTGATCAAGTGATCGCAGTCGGTCCTTTCTGCAGCAAGGAAGCCAGGCGGCTCCACCGCGTTGGAACGGATCCCACTCACCTCAGGGGGGGGACTTAGCGCCGCGCACTGACCACATCTGTTTGCAATAAAATGCATGAGTGACCAACAGCAAACGGTCCGGTCCTGCC
>NW_027706672.1:0-336 GCF_054177405.1 Leptonychotes weddellii | reverse complement strand
TTTTACATTTCCTATTTTTTAGGATAAGAAAACTTCAGCAAAGGTAGCAAAGCACTCACGAGACATTATTCTAATGTTACGAACAACCACTTACTTTGTGAACTAAAGAAGAGCATAATGCTGAAGCATTTCACGTGTTTGTCCAGTGTGGTGGTGTTGATAAGGAAATAGTAAGCCCTAACTCAGGATGTAATAAATAGCTCTAAGAATTATGCAGTGATTTTTATTATGTCAAGGTTTCTCAGGAACAGATATTTGGAGTTGCCACTTTCCCAAGTGCCATGCCCTTCCCACCCCCCACCCCCCCAAAAAAGGGCAAAGGACCATTCCATGGAG
>NW_027706671.1:0-336 GCF_054177405.1 Leptonychotes weddellii | reverse complement strand
CGGAGTGTTCCTTGAGGACTTGTCACCAAACTTATGCCAAGGAAGATCTTTTGTCCAGGACTGTCCCATAGTGGCAGGGTTGGGGATATTTCCTTGAGGCTAGGCCATCTCCCACGCCTACTGGGGTTACCCTGAAGGTTGGTGTTTATCTTGCTCCAGGACATTCCTGGGGGCTGGCAGAGAGGACGACCACCTAATTGTGTATGCAGATCTTTACCCCATGGCACCATTCCCATTTCACAGCTATCTCAAGAGCTCAGCAACAGAATCCACGTTTTCCTAAGACATTGAGGTGATTTTTGCCAGGACACATCCAGGGAGCCTTCAGTTGGAAGG
>NW_027706670.1:0-336 GCF_054177405.1 Leptonychotes weddellii | reverse complement strand
TTTTTTCGGCTGAAACCATTAGAAGCTTCTGGCTGCAATGGTAAATTACGGAGGAGTGAAGTCACTGCTGGACGGTCTCCTTTCCAGTTCACAACTAGAGATTAAGTTTAAGAGACCCAACCCAACCCCCTTCCCACTGAATCAGACTTGCTCCTGCCCTCTGAGCTCTCAGAATCTGAAGGCCGAAGGCCAAGAGGAAGGCCTCCATGGCCCCAGGTCAGGGGCTGGCAGCCTCTGAAGGGGAGGGCAAGGGCCTCTGAATGACCAGATTAAGTCTGAATGGAAGAAGAACCTATGATTAAGTTTTCTGAATAGTTGGCTCTCTTAGGGGGAGCA
>NW_027706669.1:0-336 GCF_054177405.1 Leptonychotes weddellii | reverse complement strand
GTGTATTTTAAGAATGATATTTTTTAGCATTTAATTTTAAGTAAGAAAATACCTGCTGTATTCATTTTTAAAAATGTGTTTTTGTTACATGGTGATGCATGGGTATACTTTCATTGTAAGAAAACTAAAATATTAAAGATTAAAAATTAAAGTCCCCTGTGATCCCTGCTCCCCAATGCCATCCCCCATCCCCCCCCCCCAAAGTAACGAAGTAGCAATTATAGAGCAGAGCTCATTAGTCATGGTAGGTCAGGTTATGCTGCAATAACAAACATCGTCAAAATCTCAGTGCCTTACAACAACAAAGATTTCTTTCTTTCTTTCTTTTTTTTTTTT
>NW_027706668.1:0-336 GCF_054177405.1 Leptonychotes weddellii | reverse complement strand
CGCTCTGGAGCATCAGGCCATGCGCGGACACTTGCCGTTAAATGTTGAGGTCGAGAAAGAGTAGACGGTGCGTGGGGGCTGGGGTCTGACTGGGTGTTTGGGCTGAAGGCACGGTGTCGTGTGCGAGGCTCGAAGTGCGCTGCGGGGGCGTGGTGGCTGCGTCCCCCGAGTGCGGCCCTGTCACCGTGCTTCCGGGTCCGCGGGCTGCAGGCGCGTGCTGTCGTGCTGTGCTCCTGTCCCTCTGCCCCTGGCCGTGACTTTGCCTCCCCACTTCTCTGTGCCGGGGCTGGGGTCCCACGGTGCTCCTGATCTGAGGCAGCTGAGCTCGCAGCTGCT
>NW_027706667.1:0-6064 GCF_054177405.1 Leptonychotes weddellii | reverse complement strand
TTTGTGTCAAGCACTCTCCGTAGAGTCTGAAAGTTGTGGAGAAGGACTATGCATGTATGTAGGTCTGTGTTGAAGAAATATCTGTATTTATAGTGCAGCCCATTCCCAGTGTCAGTATTTGTGCATGTACTGATTCAGATTAATCTCTTTAAAAATAGTCTCGCATATTTTTTTCCCTGACATGTCACCGTAGTCACTTACTTCTTATCAGAAGCCTTTAAAATTTCTGTACTATGTTATCATGGGTGGGACTCCACAGTTTACATCTTAACCTCCACTTGACATTCCAAAACTGTATATTCAGAATTTTCAGTCATTTCTTTTATGTGTGAGGAAACCAAGGGCAGACACCATGAGCATTTACTTAAGGGACTTACCTGAGGAGAACAACATAAGAATATGAGAACTGTCTTTTTCTCACTTTCCGATTTTCTTTACAGCCTCTTGACTTACACAGTGTGTTGTTCTTATTTCATCTGCGTAACTAACCTCCCACATTCAGCTCTGAACATTTATGTGCTGAGCCCGCAGAGTAGGAAATCTACAGTGTCCCTGTTCCCTAGAACATAGATAGTCTATATTGATTCCATAGGAAAAAGTTCAAAATGAAACTCTGCAGCCTTGCACGCCAGCATTTTCTAGGGGGGAAAAAAAAAGTAAATTGTTGATATAGATCTCAGATTTTTATATGGCCAAAGAAAGATAATATGGATTTATTTATTCCACAAATATGTTTGGTAGGTTTTATTCTGTAAAAGGCAAAATAGGGGCACCTGTGTGGCTCAGTTGGTTAAGCATCCAAATCTTGGTTTAGGCTCAGGTCATCATCTCAGGGTCATGAGATGGAGCCCCAAGTTGGGCTCCGCTCAGCATGGAGTCTGCTCGAGATTCTTTCTCCTCCCTCTCCCTCCCCCTCTGCTCCTCCCCCTGCTCATATGCCCATGCACTTCCTCTCTCAAAAAAATACATAAAATCTTTAATTTAAAAAAAGGCAAAATAGATAGTATATGTATCAGAAAGAGATTCCTCCAGCACAAAGAACAAAAGGGTCATCCATAAATCCACCACCCAGCGAGAGCTCTGTTGCTATGTTGGTCTCTTTACTTTCAATTTCATTTCTTCTATTTTAATTAAATAGATCTTACTGTACATAGTCATTTGGACTCATTACTTCAGAGTTAATTTTTTTCCCACTTAATAGACAATATTTTTCCATGTCATGAAATATTTTTATAGCTGCAATCCATTTTATGTATTATCCATACTTCAGTTATTGATAAACATGGAAGTCATTTCCATTTTTTTCTTATAAAAAATATTGTGCCTAGGAACCTTAAATGTAAAGCTTTGGAAATACTCGTGATCACTTCCTGAAGATGAATTCTTTGAAGTGGAAAGAGTTGTATGTATATTTAAAGTTTTAGATACAGATTGCCAAATAACCCATCAGCAGTCTATGAGATATAACTTTTGTTAACATTTACTAATTTAATCAGTAAAAACAGTTTCTTAGTGTATTCATTTAAAATATTTTTCTCAAAGGAAAAGATGTAGTCATTACTATTTAGTACTTACTCTATGGGTAAGAGATACAAAGTTGTAAAAATCATCTACACTTATCCTCAAGAATTTTCCAACCTTGTACACACATACATGTGCATATACATAAATAAGTGTAATTTATTATATCACTGCCTACAGGGTAGTAAGTCAGGGGGTGTTAGGAGCATTGAACTAAGAAGTGATTAATCAGGGTGGGGTTGAGGGGTCCTTCAGTGGCTGTTGGGACCTTGAAAGATGAAGTCCCTCAGGGCAGAGAGGTAAACTGATTTTCTCTCCTGAAAGGGAAGCAGCCCAGGCCAAGGCCTTGATAAGAAGAGTGCTGGACTTATTTGCATATTCTGAGGAAGCTGAAACGCAGGGTATATGGGGCTAAAACTGAAAAGTTCTGGTCCATGTTTGACGATGTGTCCTGAAAAGCTGGTGTTATTTAGCAAGAGGAGTATGCTCTTCTTGTTGAATAATTTTGGCACCTCAGGGAAATACTCACATTTTCAGGACACTAAGTAATTTGGTGAATTATATTTTCTTAGCTTTTAGGTGGGTCAGTTTGTCCAAAATCACTTCACAAGTTTATAGAAGTAAGACCTCTTATGCCTGATGAAGCTAATGAAATCTCAACTTTTATAATTCACCAAATACTTAAACTAGGAATTATGTATTTCTTTAATCAGATAGCTAAAAGCAAACAAATTTTTTTAAAGCCATGCTGTAATTTCTTGCAGCATTATTTGTATAGAAAAGATCAGAAACAACCTAAATTCCATCAGTAGAGACTGATAAAATATGGAAGGCCATTCTGTAGGAGACCATGTATTTATTAAAAATAATGACTTGGATCTCAGTGTTCAGAACAGAAAGATGACAGTGATTTATTACTAAGAGAAAAAGTAAATTGCAAAATGACCCCATAATTACTTACAAAGACCCTTAGCTATCTGTTTATACATACAAGATAGAAAAAATTCTGGTAGGCTATACACCCAAGTTTAAGAGTAGTTATCTATTTGAGAGTGGGGGTGAGGGTTTAGTGGAGCTGGCCCACTGCATTGGACAGCTTCTGGGAACATCACAGAGAACACACTATCCCATATGGCAGGACTCTACTTATTACTTCTGGATCATTTAAGTAAGCATATGTAACCTCTGTAAATTTTTAAAAATTGTATTTTGCCCTATTTTTCTATAACAGCAGTGTAATATGAAAATAGCACAAAGAATGTAATATATATGTGTGTGTGTGTATATATATACATATATATAGAATTTAGAAAAAAATAAAATTAAAGCAACCTATTATCCTGCTACCTAGATAGTTCTTGATAATATTTTTTAAAATATTTTATTTATTTGTCAGAGAAAGAGAGCATAAGAAGGGGGAGTGGCAGGCAGAGGGAGAAGCAGACTCCTTGCTGAACAAGGAGCCTGATGTGGGACTTGATCCCAGGACCTTGGGATCATTCCCTGAGCTGAAGGCATACGCTTAATCAGTGCCCCCATTGATATCATTTTTAAATAAAAGAAAGACATGAGTGTCTTAAAACATCATAAGGTTATAAAACATAAAGCTTATCTGTGCATATGTAATAAATACATATATGCATAAATGTACAGTCTATGTGTATATGGGTATGTATCACACACATATATTTCCTTTTTAATTAAACCCCAAAAGATAATATAATACCCCCTGTTCTATGCTTTGCTTTGTTTACATAATATATGTTGGAGAACATTCCTGCCAATGCAAATAAGACTGAAATTATTTTTAAAGGTTATATACTAATATACTATTCCATTATATGTATATACCACTATCTCTTTATGCAGCCCTTTGGTTGGATCAGTGTGTACTCCCACCCATTATCTTTTTCTTTTTTTTAAGATTTTATTTATTTATTTGAGAGAGAGAGAGCACATGAGAGGGGGGAGGGTCAGAGGGAGAAGCAGACTCCCCGCCAAGCAGGGAGCCCGATGTGGGACTCGATCCAGGGACTCCAGGATCATGACCTGAGCCGAAGGCAGCCGCTTAACCGACTGAGCCACCCAGGCGCCCGTCCCACCCATTATCTATGAGACTGCCTATTCTCATTCACCATCGCCAGTTCTGGAGTCTAAAAAATTCTTTTTTTTTTTTTCCAGTAATGGTAATAAAAATGGTATCTCATCATTTTAATTTGTGTATTTATAATTATGAGTCAGATTGAGTATATTTCATGTGTTTCTTGGTCATTTGTATTCCTTTTCCTTAAAAATACTCTCTAGTACCCTTTATGTGTTTTTTTGTTTTTTGGGTTTTGTGGGGTTTTTTCTTAATTGGGTTGTTTCTCATTTTTTAAGTAATTGTTTAAATCAAATTTTGTTGTACTCCCAAGTCCCCTCTCTCTCTCGTATAACTTCCAAAATGGTCTCAAATACATTGCAATGTCTAGATAAATGTCCATGAAGGTAATGGTTGGGGATTCAAACACTGTCTATTTTTCTTGGCCTGTCAGAATGCTGTTTCATTGAGGTCACTTAGCAGGTACATGAGGACACTGGTTGGAGCGCCATAGCTTAGGAATAATACCTGACCACAGCAATCCTTCCGTTAATTTTTTTTTTAATTTGTAACAAGCTCAAGAAAAATCCATTGGTTCTATTTTCTTTTCCCCAACTTTGCCCTTTACTTTGCTGCAGTAAACTGTCATAAGCAATTCATCATCGTAAGAAAAATCTTTTAATTCGTGCCTACTACAAAATTTCAGAATTCTGGTGCATTAGTAATTTTCCCATGATTTTCTTTAAGCATCAGCAACTCAATGTTCTACATGATTTTTAAATGTATTTTATTTATTTATTTATTTTTAAAGATTTTATTTATTTGACAGAGAGAGAGACAGCGAGAGAGGGAACACAAGCAGGGGGAGTGGGAGAGGGAGAAGCAGGCTTCCCGCTGAGCAGGGAGCCTGATGCGGGGCTCAATCCCAGGACCCTGGGATCATGACCTGAGCCGAAGGCAGACGCTTAACCACTGAGCCACCCAGGTGCCCCTAACTGTATTTTAAATCGCAGTAACGTCAGGTGGGTGGCATCATCTTATAGAAACAAGAAAAATGTTCCTAAAAGGCTTTTCCAAGTTAAGACAATTCCTTAGGGAGGGCTTGGGCATTGGCAGGAGCTTTGGGTCACTTATTTATTGGGGTTCTGTGCTGTGAGGTCACCAGAGGATGAGGAATTCCTCCTGATGGAGACAATTCCGTAGATTTTCAATTGCCCCTAACTATGCTTACCTTCTTGCATATAGTGATCTTTAGAAGCCTTGAACTCCGGGCTGCCCCAGTTCCCTCCCAACATGATTTGGGTCTAAATCCAGTATTTTCCACCCTGACCCTGCTCCTCTCCTGTCAGTGCCCTGTTTTCTTTCCTTGCCTTCTCAGGAGACAGAGACAGGGAATTTTAGTGCAATTGCTTCTCCTCATTGCTGTAAAAATAAAATCTCCCAACACACACAAAAGAAAACACAGAACAAAGATGGCTGCTCGCCCTCCTGAGCTCTCTCCACAGATGGTTCTGTTCCTAAGCCATGTGGTGGTAAAATATCTCCGGGCCGAAGAAATGCTCTTAACTATCAGAAACTCAACTTCCACGTGAAAAAACAAATGATGACATTTGGAGAGGGATGACTAGGAATGAATCAAAAAGACTTTAATTTCTTCAGTATTATTTTTCTACTGAACATCGAGTAAAACAGCCCTCTTGTTGATCCCCCCCCCCCACACACACACTCCTATATGAAAGAAAAGTGCTAGGTTGGGTGCTAAGGCGACTTTTCCTTCATCAAATCCCCTGAGCCTCGGAGTACGGGGGTTGTCTGTGCTGCCTTATCTGTAGGTGCAAATGCGGAGGACATCAGCGCTTACCCATTGCCACGGCTTCATCACTGTGAGCCACTGCTGCTGCTGATGGGAAGCAGTTCCCAAGCAGATGGCAATTAAATGAGCGTTAGTCTTTCTCTTATCCCACCCACTGTTGCCTTTGATGGACTTGATCATTTGTATAGCTTTTATTATCACTGAGTGGTAAGGAGAACAAATAAGAGAGTCAATGCCCTGCTTCCCAAATACAGGGCTCGTCGGCATTATATGGCAGTGTCGCTCCGAGATGGGTTGCATGAGCCGCTGGGTACTCGTTCCTTGAGCAGTGCTCATCCCTGCTTCTGTAGCTGGACATTTTGTTTTCTCTTCTGCACCTAGGCTGTCTTAATGCAAGCAAAGATGAAGCGGCCCTTTGTTTATTTGCCAACTCCTGTTTCTGCCTGCCTAGTGATTCAAGATACATCAGGGGAGCTGCGGGTGGGTGTTTCTTGTTCTCTCTGCCCAGCATCTTCACAGGGTTGCTTTCCAAACCCTCTGCGAAGAGAGTGGGCTGTTCCTTACATGACATAGTCCCAGAGGAGGAACATTGTTAATTAAGATGCCATTCCTGGGCTATGATCTCAGGATCTCCTGATACAGTTTAAAGT
>NW_027706666.1:0-336 GCF_054177405.1 Leptonychotes weddellii | reverse complement strand
TTTAAAGATTTTATTTATTTATTTGACAGAGAGAGACATAGCGAGAGCGGGAACACTAGCAGGGATAGTGGGAGAGGGAGAAGGAGGCTTCCCGCCGAGCAGGGAGTCTGATGCAGAGCTTGATCCCAGGACTCTGGGATCATGACCTGAGCTGAAGGCAGACGCTTAACGACTGAGCCACCCAGGCGCCCCTTTATTACATGTTTTTAGAGGAAGACTATTCTTTTTTTTTAAGCAGTTGGCCTTGTCACAATGACTTCTGTAGAAAAGATGGTGTACAGTTGAGTATAGGATTTTAAAGTTAGAAGGTCCTTTGCAGATCATCCAGATTGAACC
>NW_027706665.1:0-336 GCF_054177405.1 Leptonychotes weddellii | reverse complement strand
CGGAGTGTTCCTTGAGGACTTGTCACCAAACTTATGCCAAGGAAGATCTTTTGTCCAGGACTGTCCCATAGTGGCAGGGTTGGGGATATTTCCTTGAGGCTAGGCCATCTCCCACGCCTACTGGGGTTACCCTGAATGTTGGTGTTTATCTTGCTCCAGGACATTCCTGGGGGCTGGCAGAGAGGACGACCACCTAATTGTGTATGCAGATCTTTACCCCATGGCACCATTCCCATTTCACAGCTATCTCAAGAGCTCAGCAACAGAATCCACGTTTTCCTAAGACATTGAGGTGATTTTTGCCAGGACACATCCAGGGAGCCTTCAGTTGGAAGG
>NW_027706664.1:0-336 GCF_054177405.1 Leptonychotes weddellii | reverse complement strand
TGATATATGTAATTTAATGTCCAAATAGTTCAGAAAAAAATATTATAGAAAGAAAGAGAGCAAGTGACAAAGCAAAGGGTAAAATGTTAGCAGCTTCTGAACCCATCCATCAGATGATATCCCTCCCCTGGGTAAAGCCTTCAGGAGCTTCCTATTGTGAACAGAGGAAAATCCAAATTTCTTTTTTTTTTTTTTTGAATATTTAATTTATTTATTTAATTTGAGAGAGAGAGAGAAACAGCATGAGAGGGAAGAGGGTCAGAGGGAGAAGCAGGCTCCCCGCTGAGCCGGGAGCCCAATGTGGGACTCGATCCCAGGACTCCGGGATCATGACCT
>NW_027706663.1:0-336 GCF_054177405.1 Leptonychotes weddellii | reverse complement strand
GAGTACACAAATAATAGCAATTCTGGGTTCTGTCACAGATGTTCTAGGCATTTGTCATGTCTGCATTTGTGTAATTTCCCAGTTTAAGAAAGAGGAGTGACTACTTTAGAACGCTCGATACCTTCCTCTCTCTTTGCCTTCAGCGCTGTAGTCTCTTCATTGTTTGAGCAAGTGCTCATGTTTTGTCTAAACAGCCAGCACACTGCATCCAGAGGGTGCTCTCATTCTGTCTGTTTTCCGTATCAGGAGGTGAAAAGAAGTGAGATCATTGAACCTACAGGTCACTCATTTGTTTCTCCCCTGAGGAGAGGTAGGAGTTTTCTCCGTGTTGCTGTG
>NW_027706662.1:0-336 GCF_054177405.1 Leptonychotes weddellii | reverse complement strand
GGGTGCCTGGGTGGCTCAGTTGGTTAAGCGACTGCCTTCGGCTCAGGTCATGATCCTGGAGTCCCGGGATCGAGTCCCATATCGGGCTCCTTGCTCAGCAGGGGGTCTGCTTCTCCCTCTGACCCTCCCCCCTCTCATGTGCTCTCTCTCTCTCATTCTCTCTCTCAAATAAATAAATAAAATCTTTAAAAAAAAAAAACATTACAAATCCCAGGGGTGCCTGGGTGGCTCAGTCGTTAAGCGTCTGCCTTCGGCTGAGGTCATGATCCCAGAGTCCTGGGATCGAGTCCCACATCGGGCTCCCTGCTTGGCAGGAAGCCTGCTTCTCCCTCTCCC
>NW_027706661.1:0-336 GCF_054177405.1 Leptonychotes weddellii | reverse complement strand
TTTTTTATTGTTATGTTAATCACCATACATTACATCATTAGTTTTTGTTAGGCAACAGTTTTATTGGAATTATTAAATAACTTATGCTACCTCTTAAAACTGTGTTTCGTTTATTTTTTGGGTGAGGCAATAAATTTGTAGTAAAGGATAACATCAAACTACTTCTTGTTCTCTTGAGGAAAACCGTTTTTTTCCCTATTTTATATTTGATATTTTTTCAAATAAAGTGATTATTTTTAAATATAACTGAGTCAAGTCTTTGTACAATTGAGAAATTATTTCACTGTTTGTTTAATTATTGCTTCTTTTGCTCTTTTTAAAATTTCAACTTCCAAA
>NW_027706660.1:0-336 GCF_054177405.1 Leptonychotes weddellii | reverse complement strand
CCATTTTTAAGGGGATTACTTGGGTTTTTTTGGTGTTGAGTTGTATAAGTTCTTTATATATTTTGGATATTAACCCCTTATTGGATATATCATTTGCAAACATATTCTTCCATTTGGTGGGTTGTCTTTTTGTTTTATTGATGGTTTCCTTCACTGGGTAAAAGCTTTTTATTTTGATGTAGTCGCAATAATTTAATTTTGCTTTTGTTTCCCTTGCCTGAGGAGACATATCTAGAAAACTGTTTGTACAGCTGATGTCAAAGAGATTACTGCCTATGCTCTCTTCTAGGAATTGTATGGTTTCAGGTCTTCCGTTTAGATCTGCAATCCATTTTG
>NW_027706659.1:0-337 GCF_054177405.1 Leptonychotes weddellii | reverse complement strand
GTCCAGTGTTTCAGTAATTTTGTCTTTCATCAGAACTACCTGGAAAACTACTACAACCTGAAGAGTGACGGGAAGCAAATCGTAAGGCAGAGGAACAGCAGCTTGGTGACTGAGAAGCTGAAGCAAATGCAGGAGTTCTTTGGGCTGAAGGTGACCGGGAAGATAGATGCTGACACCCTGAATCTGATGAAGCAGCCCAGATGCGGGGTGCCCGACGTGGCTCAGTATGCCGTCGCTGATAGGACCCTCAGATGGGAGCACACGCACCTGACCTACAGGTAACCAGACCCAGCACCAGAGCAAGGGCGCTCTTTCCCAGCGGAGCCGTAAGCAATGG
>NW_027706658.1:0-337 GCF_054177405.1 Leptonychotes weddellii | reverse complement strand
TGGGGTGGGAGGGATGGGGTGACTGGGTGATAGACACTGGGGAGGGTATGTGCTCTGGTAAGCGCTGTGAATTGTGCAAGACTGTTGAATCTCAGATCTGTACCTCTGAAACAAATAATGCAATATATGTTAAGAAAAAAAAAAGAAGAAGAAGAAGGTAGCGGGAGGGGAAGAATGAAGCGGGGGAAATCAGAGGGGTGGACGAACCATGAGAGACGATGGACTCTGAAAAACAGGCTGGGGGTTCTAGAGGGGAGGGGGGTGGGAGGATGGGTTGGCCTGGTGGTGGGTATTGAGGAGGGCACGTTCTGCATGGAGCACTGGGTGTTATGCACAA
>NW_027706657.1:0-337 GCF_054177405.1 Leptonychotes weddellii | reverse complement strand
TTTTTTTTTTTTTTTAAAGATTTTATTTATTTAACAGAGAGAGACATAGCGAGAGCAGGAACACAAGCAGGGGGAGTGGGAGAGGGAGAAGCAGGCTTCCCGCAGAGCGGGAAGCCCGATGTGGGACTCGATCCCAGGACCCTGGGATCATGACCTGAGCCGAAGGCAGACGCTTAACGACTGAGCCACCCAGGCGCCCAACATGACATGAGTTTTATTTAGCCAAGTATTTCTGCTTTTAAAAATGTGATTAAATAAGCTGATACAAAAGAATAATCTTATCTATGTTGCATTTCTTTTTTGTATAAATTTTTAAATATAGAATTTCTTTTTATAG
>NW_027706656.1:0-6065 GCF_054177405.1 Leptonychotes weddellii | reverse complement strand
ATATTGATATCACCTGGGGTACCTGGGTCAACTAAGCATCTGACTCTTGGTTTCAGTTCAGGTTGAGATCTCAGGGTTGTGAGATTGAGCCCTGTACTGGACTCCATGCTTGGCACAGAGTCTGCTTGAGATTCTCTCCCCGCTCTTCTGCCCCTCCCACTCATGCTCTCTAAAATAAATAAATCTTTTTTTTTTTTTTTTAAGATTTTTTATTTATTTATTTGAGACAGAGAGAATGAGAGACAGAGAACATGAGAGGGAGGAGGATCAGAGGGAGAAGCAGACTCCCTGCCGAGCAGGGAGCCCGATGCGGGACTCGATCCCGGGACTCCAGGATCATGACCTGAGCCGAAGGCAGTCGCTTAACCAACTGAGCCACCCAGGCGCCCTAAAATAAATAAATCTTTCAAAAAAACATTAATCTCACCCAAAAATACCCTTCTAAAACCACCCAAAATAATGTATTACCAAGTATTTGGGCATACCATGGTCTGTCTAGTTGACACATAAAAATTAAACATCACAATATACACTGGTGTAGTTTTCTTCATGTTTCTTGTGCTTGAGGTTCATTAAACATCTTGCATCTCTGGGTTTATAGCATTTGAACATTTTTGGCCATTTTTCCTCAAATATTTTTTTGTGCCCACTCTTTCAGAGACTCTAATTAAATGTATAATAGACTACTTGAAGTTGGCCCATAGCTTACTGATTTTTTTTCATTTTTTTAAAACTTTTTCTCCATGTGTTTCATTTTGGATATTTTCTATTGGTATGTCTCTGTACTTACTAATCACTTATTCTGCAATGTCTATGTCATTAATCCCATTTGGCATATTGTTTATCTCACACAATGGCCTTCTCATTTCTAAAAGTTTGATTGGGTCATTTTTATATCTTCCATGTGTCTGTTTAATTTTTTTCTTTATGGAATATAGTTCTAATAACTGTTTAATATCTTTCGGCTTATTCTAACATTCATATCTGAGATAGTTTGGGTATTTTTTCACATTATGATTCATATTTTCTTGCATACCTGGGAATCTTTGATTGGATGCTAGACATTTTGAGTTTCACCTTGTTCAATGCTAGATATTATATTCCTACAAACTATTTTGATCTTTCTTCTGGGATGCTTGATCCCATTGAATTTTTCTTTTTAAGATTAGGCAGGATTTGAGCAGCATTTAGTCTAGAATGAAATATTCTCCACTACTAGGGCAAGATCCCTCTGGGAGTTTCTCCAGTGGTCCAGACACTATTTCCAGCCTTATGTGAATGCTGAGAACTCTAATCTGTTCAGCTGGTTCTTTCCCTGGGCTTGGGTAGTTTCCTCACAAATATGTACTAATAAATATGCTCAAGTAAAGCCTTCTGTGTTTACTCTCTCCACTTCTCTCCATAGTACTCTATTCAAAGAATTTTAACTTTACCTCTACAGATACTCAAATCAATTAGCTCAGCTTAAGAATATTAAAGATTCTCCTCCTAAATTACTTCTCATTGTACTTTGACCTAGAAACAATTTCTGGACAGTAACGTGGAGCAATTACCTCATTTCTTTCCCACCCCGGGGGGGGGGGTTCATTCTCTTTTGTTGACTGACCTCTAGTGTCTTATAAATCATTGTTTTATATTCTGTGTGTGTGTGTGCGTGTGTGTGTGTGTGTGTGTGTGAGTGAAAGAGAGGGATGGAAGATAGGTTAGTCCAGTTCTATTATTCTATTTTTCCTGGAAGCAGAACTAATTTGTAAAACAATAATAATAATAATATAAAAATAGATGATCTTTTAGAAGAGACCGTCATTGGGATTTTTGCAGGGTTTTTTGTTTTGTTTTTAATAAAATAGAGCATCACATGCTGGAAGTTCCCCAAAAAGGACATTATGGTTATTTTGCTATGATAATGGGACTACAAGTGAGAAGATATTTCAGAAAATAATATAATGTAGGAAAAAAAGGGCCTGACTTAGGTAAGCCTCAGGGAAATTTTACACTTTATGAGTCAGGCTTAAAACAGGGCACAATAACTTTTTATCCTTTTTGGTAACACACACCATCAAATTAGAAGAATACTTTAAAATGCTGAGAGCCAGACTAGTCTTACCTTTCTTTCTATTATATCCCAACCCATAAGGTATTAGAGGCACACAAAAGAAAGATGCCTGATCCATCTTGCAAATATAGAAGGGAAGATGGTGGTCAGTTACTATTATAATAGTATAGACTCTTTCTGCTGGGTATTTATATCACACAAGATGCAGTAGGATAGGCAGATGCTTTGAGGTTTATTTCCTAAAAGTTTGAATATGCACCCCCGTCTTCTATTCAACAGAACTTTTGAGGGAAGTTGTAAAAAGGGTAACTTGGGTCATGTATTTTAGATGTAGCCAAAAACAGTAGTAGAGACGGGGGAAAAACAAAAATACAGAAACTTCCTTGTGCAACATCTCAGTCTTGGCACTTATGCAACATATCAGTATAACTGAATATAGTATACAAATGCAAAGTAAACAATTTTTGTTTGTACTTCTCTGTAAAAGCAAAAGGAGCTCTCATTAAAAATATAAGAGACTGTTGAATCACAGATCTGTACCTCTGAAGCAAATAATACATTATATGATAAAAAAAAAAAAGAAGAAGATAGCAGGAGGGGAAGAATGAGGAGGGGGAAATCGGAGGGGGAGACGAACCATGAGAGACTATGGACTCTGAAAAACAAACTGAGGGTTCTAGAGGGGAGAGGGGTGGGAGGATGGGTTAGCCTGGTGATAGGTATTAAAGAGGGCATGTTCTGCATGGAGCACTGGGTGTTATACGCAAACGATGAATCATGGAACACTACATCAAAAACTAATGATGTAATGTATGGTGATTAACATAACATAATAAAAAAATATAGGAAATTTTGAATTCACTGAATTATCATAAGAACACAGAATAAAGGAAAAGGCTTTTTATCAGCTGGTTTAGAGTAAGAATCAAAGGTATCTTAGGCAATGCCTTGATATGGACATTAAAACTATATGTAAAAGCCAAATGGGTTCACTTATACTGTTAACTGAGTTTGGGCCCAGTTCACTTATCTACGAGTAAGTTGTATCAAATCAAGTTGGCCAGCCACCTGTCTTTCTTTTCTTTCCTTCTTTCTTTTTACTTTCCTTCTTTCTCAGAGCAACATTAAGAATGAGGGTTAGCAAGTCATTTATTTGTTTGAAATATTCATTTGTCAATCCACAATATAGGTTTTAGAGCAACACAGATTGAGTTTAATTTAATCAATGCTAAGCTTCATGTCATAAACATAATAGCATATATCATTTTTTGTATGTGCTATGGAATGTTTGTGTTCCCTAAAAACTCATACGTTGAAGCCCTAATTCCCAAATGTTTGAGGCACTTGGAAAATAATTAGGTCATAAGGACCCCACCTTCATAAATGAGATTAGTGCCTTATAAAAAGAGACCTAAAGAGATGACCGCTCTTTCTACCATGGGACAATACAGTAAGAAGGTAGCCATGTACAAACCAGGAAAAGGGCTTTCAGCAGACACCAAATCTTCTGACACCTTTAACTTGGACTTTCCCATCTCCAGAACTGTGAGAAACAAGTACTTGTTGTGTAAGCTACTCAGTCTATGGTAATTTATTATGGCCTTCCAAGATAACTAAGATAGTGTAATGTGTAAGTGTGTGTGTGTGTGTGTGTGTGTGTGTGTTGTGTGTGAAAAGATTGGCTACATAATTTTTGAGGCCTGGTAAAAAATGGAAATGCAGACTTCTTGTTTAAAAAGCATTAAGAGTTTTAAGACAGCAACAGCAGAGCATTAAACCAAGCATGGGACCCTTAGAGACTGCACAGATTACATGCCCAAGAATCTGAGCCTGGTGTGAAACAGTTCATGTGGCAAACAAAGACAAAATAAAAAATTAAATTTCCTTACTGCCTAAGACCACTGACAAGTCATTTAAACAGGCAGAGTGACACTCCTCTAGTAACTCAGCTGCCTTGATGTTAATACTTTGCTAAGGTCAAAAGGCAATCTTAGCTTAACATTATCCCAACCTCCAGGATCCTGTAAGTCTTCTTGAACATATAAAAATTCCTTTGGAAACTTCCTTTACCTCTACCTCCCCAAGATACATGTTAACAATCATCCTCCAAACATATGGCCCCCTGATATACATGAAGGGTCTCATTAGACATGAAGGGTCTCATGACTAGGGTTTTACTATCCAGTAATAAATGACCTTTTCCTAACTATAATCAGGCCCTGAAAGGTCCTGGAAACCTTACTTCCAAAATTCCTGAGAGATCTGCACTATCCCTAACCCCCTCCCAATTTCAAAGTATATCATCAGTCACCCGTCACAACCCCAGCGCAGCTCTTTCTGCCCACAGGTCCTGTCCCCATGCTTTAATAAGATCATGTTTTTGCACCAAAGAGGTCTCAAGAATTCTTTCTTGACCATCAGTTCTGAACCCCATTTCTATATCAAAAATGATGATCATGACCCAAGCAATAAGAGTAAACTAAATAAGAGCACCTATGCTAAAATAAATATATACTAAAATAAATCTTCCCAAACTATACAATAATGCTCCTAACCCCCCCAAAAATTTCAGAAAGACAATATTCTACTAATCTTCTCATTACAAATCTTATTAACAAATTAGTGGGGAAAAAACATTCAAAAATTAATACCAATAAAATGATAAAAAATGGTTCATAAAATGGGGAAATGGTATTAGATTTTTTTTCTTTTTGAGCAATGGCTTGAGATTAAATTGTAATAAAAGAAGCAAAACAGGTGGAATTTAAGGGACATTCAGGATTATATAATTACTTCTGTAGCTGGTGAAATGTAAATGCTTAAAAGCTTACAAAGTAATTACAAGACAATTATGGAGAGAAGGGCTGTTTGGTTCATTCTTATTTCAGGTACTATGGAAAAAAGTTCATGTGTCAAAATGTTAACTTTGAGTAAGTTAATCACCATTCTGAAAGTTAAAATAAGTGTTTTGGTATCTTGCCCAAAAGAAAAGAAAGAAACTACAATTCTTTTTGATTTCTTAGTTGATAACTAAACCATTTCCACGGTGAAATAGGACAGATAAATGCAATATTGGCAATGCAAGTAGGTAAAACTTTGTTTCTTAGGCTAATTCTTAAGTAAATGCCTCCTTTGTTACCTAGAGAAGTTTAATGAAGAATAATACCTGAACCTGTTGAAGATTACACTAGAAGTTGGACAGCTAATCATTTCAAATTGTGATCAAATTAATTATATAATAATCCTAATCTTTGAAATTATTTTATGATTTTTATTCCAAGTATTATTAAAATTAATATGGTTTGAGAATGTTATCATGATTCTCTACATATAACTAGTTACATTAGAAGTTTTTAAACTACTAAGGTTTATACTTCTCTCCCTTAATTGCACATGCTATGTCTAAAGGAGGAAGGTCATTTGGCTTAGTGCTATGACAAGCCACCCAGTGTGTATTACTTTTTTATGATAACAGCAGGTAATTAAGAAGGATTTTGTTTGGGACGCTTGGGTGGCTCAGCTGGTTAAGCGGCTGCCTTCGGCCTGGGTCGTGATCCCAGGGTGCTGGGATCAAGTCCCACATCAGGCTCCTTGCTCAGCAGGGAGCCTGCTTCTCCCTCTCTCTCCCTCTGCTTGTGCTTTCTCTGTCAAATAAATAAAATAAAATCTTTAAAAAAAAAAAAGAAGGTGGTAGTTTCGGCAACTTTCCTGAAACCGCACCTCTGCAGGAGGCCGCAGCCAGACCCGCGCCGGAACCATGTTTCGCAACCAGTATGACAATGATGTCACTGTTTGGAGCCCTCAGGGCAGGATTCATCAAATTGAGTATGCAATGGAAGCTGTCAAGCAAGGTTCAGCCACAGTTGGTCTGAAATCAAAAACGCATGCAGTGTTGGTTGCATTGAAGAGAGCACAGTCAGAGCTTGCAACTCATCAGAAAAAAATTCTCCATGTTGACAACCATATTGGTATCTCAATTGCGGGACTTACTGCTGATGCTAGACTGTTA
>NW_027706655.1:0-14464 GCF_054177405.1 Leptonychotes weddellii | reverse complement strand
ATATGTTTTGTTCCACTGGGATGCAAAGTCACAAGCCTTTTTTTCCTGGCCTTCATTTAGTGCATACTCAAAAGGGTGAGCATTTGGACCATAACAATGAAAGAAGATGATAGACATCTTCACTTTTTTTTTTAAATCACTCCAAGCCATGTTAGTACGGTGTGAATATGAGAAAGCTATTTTTGAAGAATTAGTTGCTCACAGTCTCATCTGACCTCTCTATTCATCCTATAAAAAATCAGAAACCAAATCCAGTTGACTCGACTTCACACTAGATTTTGCCTCTCTGGTCTTAGTGCCACAAGTCTAACCCATCACTGCTCATCCGAAACATGGCAGTTTCTTTCCTGGTGGTCCCTGTGTCTCTATTTTGCTTCCATATGAATCTACTTATAGATACTATTAATAATAATGTCATCGTTCTATTTAAATATTTTAATGTTTCTGGGACCCCTGGGTGGCTCAGTCAGTTAAGCGTCTGCCTTCAGCTCAGGTCATGATCCTGGGGTCTCGGGATTAAGTCCCGCATCAGGCTCCTTGCTCAGCCAGGAGTCTGCTTCTCCCTCTGCCTGCCACTCCCCCCTGCTTGTGCATGTGCTCTCTCTCTCTCTCTCTCTGACAAATAAATAAATAAAATCTTTTAAAAATATTTTAATGTTTCCTTCTGGCATAAAAAATAACATTCTAATTCCTTGAAATTCCATGAAAAGTCTTCATGATGTAATCTCGATTAACTTTTCTAGTTTTATTATCTTTTATACTTCTACATTCATACTTCTTTGCCTCTAAAATGTCAGATGTTCAAATATTCACCACTTAAGTGGGCACTTGTGGGGTGGTTACTCCAGATCTCTCCTTTTTAATAGGAGCAGGTGCTTTTTATCCTACCCTGTTCACCTGGTTGCACCCAAAGAACTCAGGTTGTTTGTCTTCAATGTGACTTTAATGATTTAGAAAAATTGTTTGTACTATGGACAAGATCTTAAGCAAACTGATCAATAGACATTTTCCCTGGGGAATTTGGAATTGAGGCTACAAGATTCCAGCCTTTGTTTGGTCAACCTTTTAATGAAAGGAAAATAAATCCTGGAGCTCTGGAAAGCCATAGACAGGAAAACAAGGGAACCTAGTCTTCAGCAAAACATATAGTGGAACAGGTATGCACAAAGAAACCAAAATATGAGGCTGAACAAGAAGCTTCACAGTATTTAGGTACTGGATTTCAGTTTACTCATGAAATCTTAAATGTTATGACTATATCTGCTGAAGATAATGTTTGTTCTTTAAGCAAACTCATATGAGTCTCAATAACTTTGCCACCAAAAGAGCAAGGACTGCTTTAAAGTCCAAACCCATGCACATCCACATATATATACACCCTACATTGCTTTTTTTGTGCTGGGAATGTTTACATCTCCGTACTTCTGCTTGTCAAAACTCTACCCATTATTTAAAACCTATCTCTTAGCTTAAAGCCCATCCTAACCTGCCATGCACAGATACTCCCTTTATGCCCATGGCATTTAAAATTGTTTCACAATGCATAGCATTATACTATATATATTTGAGAGTAAGACTATGTCAAAGTTACCTTTTATAACCTAATGCTTATACCTAACAGTATGTTTTAAACATGGGAGGCATTAATAATAATATTCCTGAATTGAATTGAAGAAGAAATAAGACTCCATATACTTACCTATTTCCTCTATAGATATAAATCTCTTGATAGAAAAAAACTAGATCAAAATAAACTGCGTGGCAGCCATGATGATCATTTCCTGGAGAGTACACTTGTTTTCCTATTGTTATCTCAGTGAATGCCTCAGCCCCAAAGATGATGAAGCTTTGATTGTTTATTTGTAACTCCCTAGGAAGAGTGAGAAATCACATCCAGATTGTTGTTATAAATATGAGAAGTATCAAAAGGCAGGCTTTTGCAAGGATCCTAGAGATTATGGTGAAGGAGGGTGCCTGATGGCTGAATAGAGCTCTCAGCTGTGTTTGAAAGACACTTCCAATGCATGAGGAATAAATTGCTTTTATATAATACCTTTAAAATGTATGCATAATGCAAAAGTTTAAAATTCAGTAGACATTAGCATGCTGATAGATGTTAAATATGCTTTCCAAAACCTAAAGGTCATCTAAAATGGTCAGAAATGGTATTTAACATCTGAATCAATTTTTGACAGTTTAGGCAATGCATGAACCAAAAGTGTGACTCATTTGAAGAAATAAAATTATTTATACCTTACCTAACACAGAGACTTAGCTTCTCACATCCACCCCTACAAGAGCACTTGCTGAGTTAGGGACTAGAGTTCACTCCAAGAGGTAGGTTTTGATAAGAGAGAAAAAGACCTGGGCTGGAAGGGTAGACAAAATTTGTTTCTTTCAGTGGGCTTTACCAAGAATCTAATTAGCCAATATTTTTGTTTTGTAGCAGTTATTATTCTAAGGAAGAGAAATGAAGGGCAAGGCATGGCGGGAAATATGAAAGAGAAATCATTTTTGACCATCTCTTAGGTGCTAAGCAATGTGTTAATTGTTTACTGTTGTCTCATTTAATATTTACAATATAATCCTTCTGAAGTATATATGAAATTGAATTTGCAATTGAAATCTATGTAGGATTTCATTATAGTTGAGATAATGATATTGATCATCTGATAAATTAAGTGGTTTGCCCCAGTTTTGCCCCACTGTTAATGAGGGTTCCAAGGTTCATACTGGGGTCTGTGTTCTCTGAACTATGCAACTCTTTGCTTAAATACTGTTTTCCTGACTGCTAGTTTATCTACTGATATCCAAGACCTTGGTTGTTCCTGTTGCACACTGTGTGACTGTTAGGTTTGGGCTTGAGCGCTATTTTCATCTAACTGAGAAGTAAACAGAAGGTTTATCCTACCTATACACAAGATATGACAATTACATCATATAGTTTAAGTTACAGGTATTAAAGTGTCTAAAAAAAATAAAGGTCCTGGGGGTGTTTTAAGTACAAGAAGCCAAAACACTGTATTTTATATTTTGTACTTCTTGAGATACTATTAAATGATAGATAAGAGATCTCTTTAAAAATAACAGACCTATGCCAATAAAAACAAGAGGTGAGTCTTTAAAAGAAAAAAAAACATTTTAAGAAATTTCTGGAAATAAGAAGGGAGTGGAGGAATGATTAAACAGATTGGAAAAATCTTTAAGCACATCATAAAGGCAGAGTGAACTACCTTTATTCTAAGGAGCTGATGTTCACAGATTCATCCCAGAAAGGCCAAGACAGCACAGTAGTGAAACATGAAACTGAAAATGGGGGGTTAATTGAAAATATACACATGGAATGTGTACACCCAAACACAGTCACAACCACATCCCTCCCATGAGACCACTTGCCATTATATAACAACCCAGCATTTGCAAAATTAAAAAAAAATAGTGGGGATTTTTTTTTTCCTGGCAACATGTTTGTCTAAATATACATAACCTCTCAGAACAATACACCTAAAGATGTTAGGCAAAACATATTTACAAAAAGCTTTTTATTGAAAAAAATGATAACTTCTTGTGCCAAGTGGACAAGAGAAATAATGCTAAAAAATAAGTAGGTTCTGAATCTAGCCTCTATCCTGAGAAACAAAGTGTAGGGCCCATTCCCTGTAGGAAGCTGTACTAGATGTCCTACACGGTGCCAAGAACCTCAACAGGATATACTATGCCTGAGTGAATTTGAAGAAGCAAAAATCCACCCATCAAGGAGGAGTGAGGAATTTTGCTTGCTCCAACTTCCTTTGCATGAGGTAGAATAGTACCCCTTAAAAACACATATCAACAAGCCAGTTCTCTCAAAGGTTTTCCACTCTCTATGTAGCCTGAAACTCTTAAGGCAGAAATGTTGTTGAAGGTGATTAATGGCTCTTATGTCCTTAGAGGGCCTGGCAGAAGCAATAAAAATGAATGACCTATAGTTACATATATCACATAAAAATATAAGCCACATAAAAAAGTATGTTCTATGAAAAATAAGTCACATAAGAATACATGCAGTATGTCTCTACTTAGAAGAAGCTTATGAACATATGAAACAAAGCAATTCATTATTCAAGGATGTATACACATTTTGTAAGGCTCTCAGTAACTCTCAGAGAACAGCATGGGGTTACGATGCCATTATCAAAGTCACACTGGGGGCTCCAGAGATATTTAAGCATTTTATTTTTTTAATCAGGTTGGTTCCAACGTAGATGTTCTTTTTTATTTTACTATTTTATATATAGGGTGTGCTGTAAATAAAAAAATAATTACTCAAGAGTCACGGACATTTAAAAAAATGCTACCTCCATAGACACTTGCCATAAAATTGGGCCTGCCAGCCAAATAGCCTCCCCATTTACACAGAGCCCCTTACTCAGCATGACTCTTGCTTTACTTGTAATCATGATCAAGCTACAATGTTTCTCTATTTGAGATATTTGAGAGAAGACTGCAACCTGAAAATAATGGTCAAGGAAAACAAGGAGAAAAAAATGACCCCAGGGAGCAGGTGAAAGAGAGAATTAAATCTAATCAAGATAAAATAATTTTATTTTATTTTATTTTATTTTATTATTTGTTTATTTTGACAGAGAGAGAGACAGCAAGAGAGGGAACACAAGCAGGGGGAGTGGGAGAGGGAGAAGCAGGCTTCCCGCAGAGCAGGGAGCCCGATGCGGGGCTCGATCCCAGGACCCTGGGATCATGACCTGAGCCGAAGGCAGACACTTAACGACTGAGCCACCCAGGCGCCCCAAGATAAAATAATTTTATACTAAACTCTATTAACACTGTCAAACATATTTAATAATAAAAATTATCTGTAAAATAAGAATGCCCTAAAAATTAGATCGCATTAGGTAGTAATGTTATTATTGCTGAAATTAAATAAATGTGCTATTATGGTTTTGGCACAAATCTGAGGTAATCTCCTAGAAATTATAGCACAAAAATAAGAAAAACAAATAAAGGAAAAGTTAAAATACATAAAAGATCAATCCAGATCCATCATTTTATTAGTATTAATTAACCAGAAAAAGAAAAAAGAGGTACTGAAGGAAATAATCACAAAACTAATGAAAGGGAAATTGTCAGAACTGAAGAAAGACGTTATCTTCAGGCAGGAAAGACCCATCCACCCTGTATTTATAAAACAAAACAAAAGAATGATCAAAAAGAACCATACCGAGATACAACATTTTGAAATTTCGTAACAATATAAAGAAATTACCAGAAAGCACTTGAACAAGAAACATATTATAAATTCACTTATAAAGAAAAAAAATAAGGCTGGGATCAAAATTTTTTAAACCAAATTAAAAGTAGGGGAACAGCAGCTTTAGTGGTCTGAGATAAAAGGGTCTTTAACTTAGAGTTCCATACCAGTGTAATGGGATACCGCCTTAACAGTTTATGGTTCTACATTCTCAGGGAATTACATGAGGGTGTGCTCCAGAAAAAAGCAGGGAGGAAATCAAGAAACAGAAAGATAGGGGATCTAAACAACAATGGGGCACCCTCAGGAGATCAGCAAGGTGAAGTCCTAGGAAAGCAGGTGTGAGCTTGACCTAGAGAGTCATCAGTGTGGATAAGAGATGATATTAGGGAGACATGAATTTTTTTGAGGCTGATGTATGGGAAACAAAGGAGAATCTATTGTTTTGATAGTGCCCTTAAAGATATGATAAAGACAGAAAATACCAGGAAATCTGACAACGGAAGAAAAACAGAGCCAAACTGGTAAGTGCCATCATAGTACAACACTTGTTTCTGTAGTAAATGTCTTAATAAAGTCCTAAAAATAAAAACACTATTTACAAGTTTTCCAGGATAAAGTACAGATAGAGGTGTATATTACCAACCTCATGCTATAAAAATAAGGAGGCATGTAATGGAGAACATTTTATCACCGACATTCATGTCCTGGAAAAGGGAAAAGCCAGAGATGCCTCTCCTTGTGCAGGGACCCATGTGACTCCTAAAGCCGGCTCCCACATCCCCAGGTCCCCCTTAAGATGCAGGCTTCTGCCCTGTCTCTGTGGTCAGCAAGAGTCTGGGGTCTAGGGAGCAGCCTCGGCAGAGGATGCCACTGGCTTCTCAGGCTTCCATCTCTGCATGAGGTTAAACTCAAAGGTAGGGAGATTCTTCAATTAGGACAGCAAGCTTGACTGACCAGAATGAATGTTTCTTCTGTAGAGTAGGGAAGATATCTGTGGGCAATAATAGGTAGCAACAAAGCTGGCATTGCCAAGAAAGCACAGGTGGCTAGAGAAAAAGGAAAGTAATCACCGCATTCTTGTCATAGGGGTTGATATGTTAGAAGAAACAAGGATAGAGATCTAAGTAGGAAGGAGGGAAAATCAAATACTGACATTCATTCATTTATCATTCATTTAACTCATTCATTTATTATTCACTTAACACATACTGACTGAATGTGTATGTTTTAGTCAGTATTCCAGATGCTGAGGTATAAGCGCCAAATAAAATGGACAAAAATCTCTCCTTTTATGGAGTTTAATTCTAGTGAGTAGCAAGAGCTAATACTTGCTGCTTCTACTGTGCACAAAGCACTATTGAAAGCACTTTATATCTGCCAACTTGTCTTATCAACTTTCCACTTTCTAGGACAGAACCAGATTTAGGGATGTGGGTGGTAGATATACTGGAGGTAATAATATTGAAGGCAGGAGCTCTCCCCACTTCCTATCTAAATGGTGACGGAGTGTGAACTGCCTCACCCCCAAGACAGCCCCTCACCTCTACCAAGGCCAGCCCAGATTTGCATGGTTGGGCAAAAGAAAGCATTTTAGTTCCTCCAGTCCAATCACACTTTCCTTGTGGCATTGTATATTAATTAGGACAAACTAAGCTATAGTCAGAAGCAATCACCATGTCTTAGTGGTACCACAGCAAACATTTCTTTCTCATTGATGTTTCCTTTGCGACCTCGGGGTCTCTAAGCAGTACAGTCACCCAGAGATGACCGGAGGAGGCTCCATCACTGGAAACAGACATCTTCTTTAATTACTCTGGAAGGAAAAGAAAGATTCTGGAGAATTCTATATGGGCTTCTTAATGCCTCATTTTGGGGGTGACTCAAACCCTTTTTGCTTATATTTCATTGGCCCAAAGTAGTCATATGGCTCAATCTAACTACAAAGTTGGAAGTAATAGTGTATCAGGAGGAACATACAGTGCATGGAGGGTAGTGCACCTGCCCCAGCTTCTAAATGAGGAAGTTTCAATGAAATAGAATTTCAAAAGCAGAAAATTTGAGAGCTCTCAAGAGTTGCAGGGACTTTCTAGGTAGTAGATACAATGAACCACGTGGAACCTAGTGACATAGTAAACTAGCAGGCGCAGGGGCAGAGAGGTGATAGGAAGTAGACTCAGAGGCTTCTCTGTAATGGAGAGAGCCAGGTGACAGTGAGTTAGCTGCTAGATGGAGGTTGCTGGTCCTGGGTTAAAAGATATCAGATCATGAGTTTCATCAAAAACCAACCTCACTATCTTACTCCCACAAATTACCCAGAGCCAAAGAAGTTAGAGGAACTCTATATGACACTCAGATGAATTTAAAGACCTATTTAAATCACTTCCTATGATTTCCCCACTCCTCACCCCCCCATTCATCAAGATCTTTTCTTAGGGAGAAGCAAGGGTGGAGGAATGTGGTGGACACAAATAGGCACTGTCTGATCCCTTTTCAAGGAAGGATGCCAGTTCTTTGCCTCACTGAAAAGAGCCACCTTGTCCAAGAGCATGTCCTACCCAAAGTGGCCTATATTCAATGACTGATGCTGGTAGGGATTGAAAGACCCAGGCATTTTGGCCCAGGACACCTCTAATGGGCCATTTATTTTTTTAAGTGTTAATTCCAGTACGGTTAACCTACAGTGTTCTATTAGTTTCAGGTATACAATATAGTGATTCAACATTTCCGTACAACACCGGGTGCTCATAAGGACAAGTGACTTCTTAATCCCCATCTCCTATTTCACCCATCCCCCCACCCACCTCCCCTCTGGTAACCATCAGTTTGTTCTCTATAGTTAAGAGTCTATTTCTTGTTTTATCTCTCTCTTTTTCTCTTTGCTCATTTGTTTTGTTTCTTTAATTCCACATATGAATGAAATCATATCACATTTGTCTTTCTCTGACTTATTTTGCTTAGCATTATACTCTCTAACTCCATCCATGTTATTGCATTTGGCAAGACTTCATCCTTTTCGTGGCTGAATAATATTCCGTATATGTGTACACACATCACATCTTTATCCATTCATCTATTGATGGCACTTGGGCTGCTCCCATAATTTAGCTATTGTAAATAAGGCTGCTGTAAACATAGGGGTGCATGTGTCCCTTTGAATTAGTGTTCTAGTATTTTTTTGGAAAATACCAAGGAGTGCGATTCCTGGATCATGGGGTAGTTCTATTTTTAACTTTTTTAGTAAACTGATGGGCCATTTTTGCTCCAGAGTTCCCTGTGGAATTAGCTATGGTTTTTGTAGTTCAGCAGCATAATTAGACCTTTTCCTCTGCCCAGTCTTGCTTTCTTTCACTTGCTTCCACAAGTATTGATCCCTCATAAACATCTTAAATCCTATACTCCATATCAGCTTCTGCTTCTAGAGAATATAATATGCAATAGCTAGTGTCAGGAGTGGTACAAGAAAGGGAGTGATAAAATGGAGCTTTGGGGCTGCATCACTTTTCTCCCAGTCACTAGTGTTAGGTGAATCCAGATGACATCCCTGGCACAAGGTGATAGTTCAACTGTTAAAACTCTCACTGTCAGTGAATTGAGATGGTTTACAGGTAGGAGGGAATGTACTAGCTGACGCAGTTTGTCAGACTTTTGAAAAATACAAGCAAAGAGTAACGATAAAGATAGTGGGTTTGGAAGCTTATTGCTAAATGCTGTTGATACCTAGCTAAATATGACAAAAGACTCCAGGGGTTAAAGAGCAATGGAAAGTTGAGTGTGAAAGCTATAGTCTTTCCTGGCAGTTTACAAAAGAAGTTCTCTCCTTCTACAGTGGGGGCAGAGAAACAGGAGGACCAGGCTCAGAACTTAATACCGTGGCTGCATTCTAGAGTATGGTAAATGCCCAAACAAGGACGTCTGTTCTGCTAAGGTGAGAGCCCTAATTAGAAAATAAATAGGAATAGGGCCATTTGGGTGGATGATCCCAAATGTTTTGAATCACCTGCTGTCCCTGAAACTTGTGAGACTACAAAGTAGCCTATCTCTTCTAGTTAACACTATTTCCCTGCCTAGAAGATACTTCAAAAGCCTTTCCCCTGATGAACATTTTCCCTTCAGGATCTGCCTTCCTATCCCCTGCTTCTTCTTACAATGCTTTTTAACCCAGCTGGCACATATTAGGGCCAATAGGGAGAGAAAAGGAGGACTAAACCCTAAGGAGATGACAGACCTAGCCATGCTGTGCTGGGTAATCCTGGGGAGCATGGTGGGATGTAGGGTGAGATTCTTAGGGTAATTAATCAATGGGACTGAATTACATGATTACATAGGGAATCTGCATTTGGATCTGGAATAATCTATGGTTTTAGAGCTATCAGTGAGGGGGAAAATGTCATATGATGCTTAAAGAAGCCTCATGGGAGAATTGCAGTGCTCAGGTTCTGGAGCAGGGCCATGTCACCTACAGCCGAAAATAATATGTCTTTTGAAAAACAGCTCCTAGAATGCCACTGGGTCTTGGTAAAGACAGAATGCTTGGTCATGCAAAACCAAATGACCACACATCTGAAATTTCCCATTAAGACTTGGATTCTGTGAGATCCACAAAGATCGGGTGGGCCCAAGAGCAATCCATCATATCATGCAAGAGGTGTATCAAATTGAGTAGAAGTAAGATCAAAAAGCACACACAAGCTGTGTGTGTAAGTAGCCAAGATCCCCACTACTGGAGTGTAGGTATACCTCCCCCAGCTAATGCCTGTTTCCAGATAAGGAATCCCTTAGAATCAGCTATAGGAAGAAAAAAAAAAAAAAAAGAACATGGTTTACACATGGGTCAGATTGGTATGTTTTAGTGGAAGCCCAAACTCATGATGACTGCACTTTAGCCTGATATATATTGAAGACAGTAATAAAGGAAAATCCTCTCTTACCTACCTGGAAGGAAAAGTGACCCTCCATCTTTGGACTCTGCAGGGTAGAGGTCCTGCTTTCTCCTCCTTTCCATAGGCATTAAGAACCAGACATGCCATAACAGGGTACAATAGAGATTGAGAGATTATGCCAAAGGAAGCATCCAACCTGCGGCGCTCATGAGGAAGACACAATATTAATTATAGAAAAGTTTTCTCTACACACCAAAGGGCCACTGCTGAACATAAGATAACAGGAATCGAGAGGTAAAATGGAAGCCAGGCAGTTGAAGGAAGGAGGTGACCCCAAAGGAAGTGAGCAAACACTAAGATCTGCAATTTGGTGGCGTGCCAACCTACACAGACACGGATAGAGATGGTCTCTGCAGTGGATAGAATATAGAAATGAAGGTGTAACTACATTATTCAGATTATACAACTAAACCATGTAAGATAAATTTATATAAACATATTGGCAGGAGGGGTAGAGAGTATTGGTGGTATTGATATACATGAGTTAATCTCTATCAGTGGGAAGTAAACAGAAAATATCTAAAATTGATATCAAGCTATAATATGAAGAGTATATGCAGATGTGAATATACTTAAGAAAAACTAGAAAAGATAGCTAAAAGAAACAAATATGGGTGCTTCTTGAGGTAACAAATTGATTCGTATGGAGAGATACTTGATACATTCTCTCTACAAATCATTATTATTTAAATATTTAACTACTTGCCTGCATTAAGCTGATTAAAACGCACATGTGCACACCCAGGCATGGCACTTGCCAGTCACCCTTTATATCTACCTTACATTCGGCATACCTTTCTTGTTTCCCCAATGTATCACTAATTCTCCTTTGATTCTTCATAATATTGCTATCACTATAGCAACAGCTTTCTAACTAGTTCCCCTGTGTACACTTCTGTCCTCTTTTTACCACTGCTCTAAACACCCAATCTCCTCATTGTAGCTAGAATAATTTCCCAAAACTATTTTTTTTAAAGAATTTAAGTAATCTCTACACCCAACATGGGACTCCAACTTACAACTCTGAGATCAAGAGTCTCGTGCTCTACTGACTGAGCCAGTCAGGTGCCCCCCAAAACTAGTTTTTGATCATAATGCTTCCTTGCTTTGCTACCTCCAGAGTTTCTTCTTACTCTATAAAATAAAGTTCAAATAAATAATATATGACTCACACTCTGCTTTGTCCCCAACCTCCCAGCCTTCACTCTCACCAAACTTCCAACTGGTTTCTCCTTTCCAGTCACAATAAACTGCTTTTAATTTTTGGAATATGTCATTTACCTTGTGCCTCTCTGCCTCTAAATTCTTCAGCCTGGAGCATGTTCCCCACGCCTTCTCCCTCCATTTCATTAGGTCTTCAATTTAAAAATTATCTTAATCCAAGACCTTTCTTCCTGTGCAAGACTGGGTTGGAACGACCTGTCATATGTTCCCAAGCATCCTGTAGGTTCTAATGAGTAACATGTCATGTCCTTTAATTACTTGTTAAATACATATCTCATTTTCTAACGGTAGGCTTCCTTAGAACAGAAACCATTCTGTCCATCAAATATCCATTATATTATATATATTCCTATATATTTATATCTTGAATATATATTTCTATATGTTACATATATTCTTATATGTAATGTATGTTCCATATATTCCATATTCTTATATGTAATGCATGTTAACATATGTTAACACATATATGCATATGTTTATATACATTTATTTTTCATGCACTCAGGTGCTTAGAATAATCATTAAGACCAGGTTTTGATTGAAATAGTTATATAGGATCAGTTGGATTCTTAGAAGACTTGAAATTAGCAGAACTGCAATAAACAAAGAAAGACCACATTTTAGACAAATTACAATGCTTTCCAAATCCATTTAATACATTCTACAATAATATATATTAATCATTGAAAATATGGTGTGCTGGGTCAATGTTTGAAATTGAAGAACTCCACGGTTCAATAGATAAACTCTCTTGGTAGAAAGTATTCATAAGGAGAAACCCATTTTCTAAGTAAAGTGCAAACTTTTTAGTAATATGATACTAAATGTAAATTACTCATAATGACTTAAGTGGTGAGTAAGCCAAGTATTTTTATAATGTTCTTCAAAATATAAACAGTTTTACCTTTCTGGAGGATGTAACTGGCAGGTATAATCACATTTAATTTTCTTTTTCACATTTAATGGAGAAACACACAAAAAATAAATAAAAGAAAGGAAAATCAGTAAAATTGGCCTTAGTTTCTTCACACCAGGTGTCCTCAATTATTTAAATGGCATGTTTTCCAGATATAGTGCTTTCTCTCCACCAGAAATGCCCCACCTCACAGCAACAAGCACCAGCAGAGCTTTTATTTACATTGGTTCTATTATGTGGCTCATCTCAATCTGTATAAAAAAACCTCAGAAAAATATATGGGCATCATCACTAGTGCTCCTTATTACAGCTTTAATTTCTCTTTAGCTTGGTACAACAGCTCATATTTATTTTCCTCTTGTTACATTGCATATATAAATATTATTAGACATATGACAAAGACAGGATTTTTATTTTGTCTTTTCTTCAAGTTGATTTGTAATATCTTGCATAGAGTACTGCTACCTTACCCTGTCTAATCTTGCCTATTGACTCCTTCAAAAGGGAACACACTGAAAAATGTCTAAAATCTTCACTGAAGGTCTCCTTTAGTAGAAATTTGGGCCTTGTCTTGTTTTGCTTTTATTAGTACTATTATTTTTAAGATAACATGTTTGTAAGCTTTTTTAATTTTTTTTACACTGGATTTCTGTTTTTAGGGAGTACAGTATCCTTGGTGATTCTACTGAGTTCTGATCCAGACTCATGGGTCTGAGGTAAGATATGTAACAAAACAATTTCTAATACATTTCTTTAAAAGTGTATTTGTCACAGCTAAGGCAAAATTGAAGTCTGAGCAACCAATTCAATTTCAAGGAGGATTGGGACAAATGAAATTTTGGCCATTTGTGAATTTCTTGAGTGCTTATTATGTTCCCAGTACTTCGCTCATAATGACTTTTGATAGAAGTTAAGCAAGGCCAATGGTCATTCTACAAATGTCAAGACCCCAAGGTGAATATACTGATCTGTATTTGTGGGATGCAGTGCTTTTGGCTGCTGAAGTATATCCAGAACAGAAGATAATTGATATCTTCAATTTATGTTATATAGAGTTGGCTTTGGGGACATTTAGTATTACAAATCCAGTTCTTTAGAACAATCACAGAAATTAAAATAGTTACTCTGAAAGAGGTCTATGAGAATATGTTTTGGGGTTTTAAGATGTCCTACACACTCTGAGAACCAATGAATTTTGTGATGTCACAGACATAATACCATATAGGTATTTCATGATAGATAATGAAAGAATATGTGGGCAGTAATTATGGAAGATGAAAACCTGTTGGAGTGGAACCGATAAACTGGCAGTTCGAAGCCTGGTTCACTTAATAGGCTCTAGAGTCAGGTGACAGGTTAAAGGTCACTGAGCCTCAGTGTCTTCTTATATTAAATAGAAATACTACCACCTAACTTCCAGAGCTCCTGGGGCCATAACTTAAATGAAATAATTGCATCAAGCTCCTGTTTAATAGTAAGTCGTTTAATAAACATTAGTTCTCCTCATCAAGATCCACTGGTTACATTTCTCTGGAAGTCACACAAATTCTAGTGATTTGGTGACTTTCTCTGAAATTGGTTTTTGTTTTCATGTTGTTTTTTTAGTGACTTCCTAAGGCTACTTCCTGCTGTAATACGGTATTGCTCTATGCATTCCGATATGTTTCATCCAGCACCCATATACTGGGTGTAAAATAACAGCAACCTCTTTCCAGCTCCAGCTGGGCTGGGACCCTCCTCCCCCTGGGAGCTCAGCTCACAGTGATCTGTTACTCATCATGGGTGTCAGACCAGGACTGACTTCAGAATTCATAAAATCCCATTCCACATGTAACATCAATTCTACTTAACTGCTAATTATTTTATTCCCCATGTGTTGCAGAAAGCACTTCATACAAATATTATATTTTATGTGTCACTCAGATGTGCCTCTTATGTCAGCTTTCTCCTTTTTACTCTGTTTCTTATAGGGATCTCGGAAGGCTGAAAGAATGAAAATACCTGAATAAAAGTCAGTAAGTAAATCTCCTTTATGTCTTTATGCTCCTATGAGCAGGTTGTAATACTAAACCCATCATTTAATTGAACTCCACTTTTCATTAAAGTGTTTTTTCAGTATGTCAATGCTGT
>NW_027706654.1:0-337 GCF_054177405.1 Leptonychotes weddellii | reverse complement strand
CGCCTGGGTGGCTCAGTCGTTAAGCGTCTGCCTTCGGCTCAGGTCATGATCCCAGGGTCCTGGGATCGAGTCCCACATCGGGCTCCCTCCTCGGGGGGAAGCCTGCTTCTCCCTCTCCCCCTCCCACTGCTTGTGTTCCTGCTCTCGCTATCTCTGTCTCTGTCAAATAAATAAATAAAATCTTTAAAAAAAAAAAAAAGAAGATAAGGTTTGAAACCAAATGGAAGTGCTCGAAGTAAGAACTCTAGTGGCTGAAATTAAGAACTGAATGGACAGGTTTCACAGCAGATTGGACCCAGCTGAAGAGAGAATTCGTTTAGTGAAAGAACAAAAGAAA
>NW_027706653.1:0-337 GCF_054177405.1 Leptonychotes weddellii | reverse complement strand
ACTTGATACCCAGGGTGAAATGGATCACTTCCTTGAAAACTACCAAAACTCACACAAGAAGAAATAGATAGTGTGAATAGACCTATAACTATTAAAGAAAATGAATCAATAAATAATCATCTTACAAAAGACAACATCAGACACAGATGGTTTCACTGGTGAATTCTACCAAATACTTAAGGAAGAAATATTGCCAGTTCTCTTAAAACTCTCTCAGAAAACAGAAGCAGAGGGAACAACTCCAATTCATTCTATGAGATCATTATTGCCTTCATACCAAAAGCAGAGAAAGAACTAAAAGAAAGAAAAACTGCAGAATATTTCTTATGCATAGATG
>NW_027706652.1:0-337 GCF_054177405.1 Leptonychotes weddellii | reverse complement strand
CAGTTTGGTCAAGAAGAGAATCTTTGTCAATACTGAGCCCAGCCAGATGGTCTCTACTCCCAGAGGTAATGATGAGGGCTTCTCCCTCCCACATCTCTGTCAGTATTCGTAATTATTCAATTTTATGATGTTTGCCAATTTCATGGAGTTAAGGAGATACCCTTCCTTAGAAAAAGAAAAATGTTCTACCCTCTAAAGTTTAATAGCTGAGATGTGGGAGTGAAACTGTAAAGGGACAGATTAACAGTAGAAAAAGATCTATTCACATGTCCACAGGAGCCAACAAAAGAAGTGGCTGGCTCTCTTAATGGCTACATTTAACGATTTAAAAAAAAAA
>NW_027706651.1:0-337 GCF_054177405.1 Leptonychotes weddellii | reverse complement strand
ATTGACAAGGTAAATTAGATCATTTAAAAATATTTGTAAGAAGAATTCTTTAATAAGTCTTCCTAGAAACTGAGCATACTTCTATGAAAGACATGGGAAGGGAGACACTGCGGGACCTGCCAGGTTTGGTCTCTGACGGGCTGGAGATTTGTGAAGCACTGGATGGGAATACTGAGTCTGAAGTGAATGAACATTAGTATGATTCATTTATTTGTAAGTTTGAGATTCTGCTGATTATTTCGAAATAAATCTTATTGTAATTCCTTCTTTGACATGTCACGTTTCCATATCAAGAAACACGTTATGTAAACACACTGATACACTGGGTACCCTGATC
>NW_027706650.1:0-337 GCF_054177405.1 Leptonychotes weddellii | reverse complement strand
ATCTAATATGAAGCTACTCTTTAAATATAACTCTGTAGTGTATAGTAGGATTTATCTTTGAAGTACTTTTATTTTTAATAATTTACTACAATTAATTTTCATAAATTTCGTATCACCTTATTTGAAAAATATAACAAAATGCCCTGTGACGTATAAAAGTTAAAAACAAAAGAATATAGACATACTTTGTTTCAGCAAACACTCAATGTTTGGACAAAAACAAATCATTTGAGGCACATCATTGTCAATTATAAAAAACAAAACAAAACAAAACAAAGCAAAACAAAAACGGTTGTGACAGGGATAGAACCTAAATTACTCAGTTCCACTCTTTACA
>NW_027706649.1:0-337 GCF_054177405.1 Leptonychotes weddellii | reverse complement strand
CCCCTCATCTTTGCAGGTTTCAGGTTACAAAGTAAAATCACCATCCGATTTTGCATCTGTTCAAGAGGAACATGATTCACCAGGCCACTGACGACTGTTCTTGGGGCTGTTTCTCCAACATCTACTTCTTCCACATATAAAGAATCTGCATCAGGGTGTTTTCTGGCAGTGATGATACAACCAACTCGAAGATCCAGACGAGAAACATCTAATGGCTTAGAGTCAGCGCTTCCTGCTACTGACTGCTGTTTTTTCTCCTTTTTCTCTCCTTTCACTTCAATTTTCTCTTTCATCTTCTTTTCTTCTGCTCCTCCTATCTGTTCTTTGGCACCAGAAG
>NW_027706648.1:0-337 GCF_054177405.1 Leptonychotes weddellii | reverse complement strand
TCACCCACCTCATTTTGTTTTTGATGTCACAATTTACATTTTTTATATAGTATATAACAAATTACTGTAGCTATAGTTATTTTTAAAGATTATTTCTAGAGAGAGAGAGCTCTAGTGGGGGGAGGGGTAAAAGGAGAGGGAGAGAATCTTCAAGCAGACTCTCCACTGAGCATGGAGCCTGACATGGGGCTCAATCCCAGGAGCCCAAGATCATGACCTGAGCTGAAATCAAGAGCTGGCCACTTAACTGACTGAGCCACCCAGGTGCCCCTAGAGTTATTTTTAATACTTCTATCCTATACAATTTATACTAGAGTTAAGTGATTAACATGCCACC
>NW_027706647.1:0-337 GCF_054177405.1 Leptonychotes weddellii | reverse complement strand
CTCTTGCTGTGTCTCTCTCTGTCAAATAAATAAATAAGGGGCGCCCAGGTGGGTCAGTCGTTAAGCGTCTGCCTTCGGCTCGGGTCACGATCCCAGGGTCCTGGGATCGAGCTCCACGTCGGGCTCCCTGCCCGGCGGGAAGCCTGCTTCTCCCTCTCCCGCTCCCCCTGCTTGTGTTCCCTCTCTCTCTGTGTCTCTCTCTGTCAAATAAACAAAATCTTTTAAATATAAGATAAAATAAAAAGCCCCAGAATCCTACATCCCAGGCACCCACTAATAACTGGTCGAAGCTGGTACTCAACCTATTTGCCACAAGACGGCCTTAGACAAGAAGTTA
>NW_027706646.1:0-337 GCF_054177405.1 Leptonychotes weddellii | reverse complement strand
CCAGGTGCCAAAATGGGCTAGCTGGGCATTGCTATGTGAGCATATGGGATTCGGAACTTGAACAGAGTTTGCCTGGTCTGTGTTTATGTCTACACACATATGTAGAGCCACAATCTGGGAGAGATCTAAATCCCCAAAGAACCAGCCAGTTAATGGGTTAAACCTTGGTTCTGGCTGAAAGGAGAGAAGAGGGAAAAGAGGACCTATCTTTTACCTTCCATGCATTCCAGTAAATTCGTCAGCCCTTGGTCAAGCTGGCAGCTGGACTCCCCATCCCTTCAGTTACATGGGGCTCAGGGAAAAACTCCTCAAAAACCCATTATCTCAGGAACAACCT
>NW_027706645.1:0-6066 GCF_054177405.1 Leptonychotes weddellii | reverse complement strand
GCTCTCCTTAGATAGAGCTAGGGCAATCACTTGTCTCCACCTCAGCCATTTGCATCACGGCCTCCCCCCCACCCCCCCCCCCCCCCCCCCCCGCTGTGGGGCTGGACCCTCCATATGGCTCACCAGGCCTCCTTGTGGCCAGTACCATCAACACCAGCCACTAGCCTGGGACTGGGGCTGCAGGGGACTGGGGAGCAGTGACCGGCCCATCAGCTGCTCAGTCAGCTGGGCAGACCCAGGGGGTCGTGTTGCCAGGAGCTGGGGCCCCACCACTGTGTCCACTGCCTACCTTACCACTCAGATGCTCCTGGAGACATCCGTAGGGGAGACGAGGCCTAGGTGGGGGCCACGGCAGCCTCCTCCGTCCGAATGAGTGCGTCTGCCGCTGGCTCCCACGTTCTCTGCATGGCAGGCTCGTCTGCTGGGTCGGTCCTGCCCTGCCAACAGCCTCAGTGTGAGGTCTGGAAGGTGGCACGAGCCCTCTGAGCCAGGTGTCCACACCACTTCCAACACAACCACCGGATGCACAGATCTGGTAGAAAAGGCATTGGATTGTGAGAAAAAGGCTGAGATCTTGCACTTGGTCCTCCTTCGCCCTGCACACCTCCTCTGTTGTCTGTCTGCTTTTGAGGAGGGGACCGCCGGGCAGGCACATCGGAAATGGCAGCAGATACTGCAGTTTATTGCAGGAGGGCATGTGCAGCAGGCAGATGGTCCTCACCTTGGGGGCCCCCAAACCTCCCCAGGACGAGGCGTGTGCGTGTGTGTGTGGGTGGGGGTAGGGTGGCTGTGAATGTTGTAGTTCCCTGTGTGGGGCTGTCTCTTTGGGGGTGGATGCTGCAGGACCCTGCATGGGTGTGGTGTCTTTGTCGCCAAATGCTGCTCTCAGCCAGGACAGCCCGGCCTGGGGTGAGCAGCCCAGCAGCACTGCCCCAAGTTTTACGAGGGCCTGTGTTTGCCTCAGCATGCCTTCATCAGCCTCAGCTGGCAAAAGGGGGCAGGGCAGTCATGTAACTTGACATATGGTTTATGGGAAAGAACTGTTCAGTGTCAACGTCCCCATGCGGTCGTATGTGTGTAATTAGGCTGTTGGAGCTCCGGGCCTGACTGCTAGAATCACTCGGGGACCGAAGCATTTATTTAGGTGATCATTAACTGGAAGATGGGGAAGGGAAAGAACGTGCAATTTGCAGATGTCCCCTTCCTGCAGGTTAGCCACTGGTGAAACCTCCCGCAAGGGGGGAGGCTGGAGCCCCCCAGCCTTCCCTCTGCCCTGTCCCTCTGGGGAGGGGACTGTCGGGTCTGTTAGGGGCCGCCGGGGCTGAGGTGGGATTACTCTGATGGCATCTCTCAGGCACACTGGGAGCATGAGCCCCCAAAGTTACCCGTTTCCGTGACTTCTTCTCTGACATTGCCCTTTGCTTGGCCAAGCCCAGCGGCACAACAACATGTATTGATCTGTTGGGCTCTCAGTCTGGTGCATCTGCTGAGGGCCTGCTATGTGCTAGGAACGGGATTGGCTCCAGCCAAATCCCAGGAATCTGTTGTCCTGGATGGAGGAGGTGTTAACTGGAAGAGCCCAGATAATTGAAATTCTGGCTTAGATAATCTCTAGACCTTGCTGTCGTCACTTAGTAACGGTGCTGGTGTGGGCATGGGCTGGGTGGAGAGCTTTATTTTTCTTCTTTGTCTCAGAACGGAGGTTGTATAGCTGGGAGCATCCCCCAGGCAGGAGGGTGCTGGGAGCAGCCAAGTGCCAGGTCATCAAGAGCCCACGGCGGGTGATAGGGCACCCAGTGGTCTCTCTGGGGTGACAGCCTGGCCCCGATGGAGGGGAGGGGGGCGGCCCCTGTGGACTCTGAATGAGTGTGGGAGCCGAGGCACAGAGCTAGGAGAGGCCTGCTGAGAAGGTCGGTTGGTACATGGTATCTGTCTTGGGTTGTGCTGCCTCCTACTTGAGAAATGGTGTGAAGTTGTGTCCTTGCACTCAGTCTTGCCTGAAGCCTTTGGAGTGAACTGGGGAGTGAGAATAGGAGGAATCTTTAATTTGGAGACGTGTGAACTGAGCTCTGGTCACAGCCCAGTGGCCGACAGGATGAGGACCCCCTCCCTGGCGGTAGCTGGGTATGTTCTGGACCGCTCGCAGGGTGGTGACACTCCCGCGGGAGGGCAGGGGACAGCTCCTGAGATAAAGGAAGGGGAGCAATGTCTGCTGGGGAGGGTACAGGCCCCAAGTCTGGGCCGGCGGGGCTGAGTTCTCTCCGAATGGGCAAACCAGCGGCAGCTTCTTCAGCCTCTTTTCTCTCCCAGGCAGGGGGTCAAGGCCAGGAGTGCGGGAGGCGGCTAGTCGGCACCAGGGTCAATAGCGCCTGGTCCTTCAAACTTCCTTGTTGGAGGGAGAGGGGGAGGCAGCATACGGAAGGCTTTTGCTGCCCTCGCTGCAAACCCAGTGTCCGGGGGTGCTGGACGGCATGGCTCTCTCACTCCCAGAGAGCCGGCTGGAGGGTGGGCAGGACGGAGCGGGGAGACAGGGGCAGAGGGGAAGGAAGCCTAATGGGACAGGGTGAGTGGGAAGGTGCCCTGGTTTATGTAGGAAACTTGCCTGGGGAACAAAGATCACAAGGAGTGGTGGAGCGAGGGGGCCATGCCCCTGACACTCAGCCAGGCACCCACCCCCAGCGCGAGGTAGGAGGACAGCCATGGAGCACGGGACACTTTGCATTTCAGGGACAGGAAGGCTCGAGGGGAAGCAGAGATTTTCTTGGAGGCCAACGCTGCCCTTTGCTCCTACCCTCTCAGCCTCAGGGTTCTTTTATTTCCTATTCCTCAGGATAGACACGAGCAGGAAGACACAGTATGGCCACTAGGGAGACCAGAGCCAGGCTACCTCCGTCACTTTCCTGCCTGCACGCTTTTGTTCAGGCGGCTGCCTAACGCCCCGGCTCACCCTGGTGCAGGCCTCTAACTTGATAACCCCATGGAGTGGGCCATGAGAGTTACGGAGCTGTTTCTCCAGCTCTGTAAAGTCCCACTGGGAGGCTTGGACCTGAAGCTGAGCCCACCTTGGTTTGGAAGCCTGGGAGTTTCAGGCCACAGACTGGATTGGATCCAGAAGCTCTGCAGCCTGGCTTGGAGAGCCTCTACCGTGTAGACTCCATGATTCCTTAATCAGCGCTGGCCTGGGAACAGGTGTCACACCCTTGCTCCAAGGCAGGGACATCTTAGAAGCAGGAACCTCGGTTGTTTCCTAGAAAATGGGGGCTGGATTGTCCCAAGGCTGTGCCTCTTGCATGCACCCCCAGGGTCTCTGGCCTTGGTCATAAGCATGGATGGCGTCCACCCTCCACCGTTCATCTTCATCCTGTTTGTACTTTAGTTGGGACAGTGCTTCGCAGTTTATGAAGCATTTTCTTGAATGCTTCTGGTTCTCACAACTACCCTGCAGGGAAGAATTCTCTCCCCCACTTTATAGATGAGAGAACTGAGTCTTAGAGAGGTACATGGAGCACTCCCCTTAGCCAGCTGGGACGACACAAACTCGAGGCTTGCAATTTCAAGTTCAGTATTCTTTCTACTACCCCAAGAAATAATTACTGAGTACAAATAATTACCAAGTAGCTACAACTGTATTTCATCGCTTTGAGATACACGTTTCCCCTCTCATTTAACATCTCTGAGATCAGGCTGCATCTCACTAGCGATACAGGCCCCAGTTTGTAATTGGCTGTGTTTTTGCTTTGTTAGCGTTATCCATAAAATAGTATATCTTACAGTGGAGGTCATTTTAGATTTGATGAAATCTGGTGTGTGTAGACATAGCTTCTGCCTGCCAGGAGTTTTTATTTTTTATTTATTTAATTTTAACTTAAATTTAATTTTAAAAAAAGACTTTATTCATTTGAGAGAGAGAGAGCGAGCGAGCAAGCAGGGGCAGGAGCACGGGGAGGGGCAGAGGGAGAAGCAGGCCTCCCGCGGAGCAGGGAGCCCAACGTGGGGCTCGATCCCAGGACCCCGGGATCATGACCTGAGCCGAAGGCAGACGCTTAACGACTGAGCCACCCAGGCGCCCCACCGCTGGGCATTCTTACGTGCTCCCTGCTCCTTGGGAGCCTGCTTCTCCCTCTGCCTCTCTCTCTGTCTCTCATGAATAAATAAAATCTTAAAAAAAAAAATAGTGGGTTTTCTGGTGTAGAAGGAAGAGAGGTCTCATGTCAGAGGCACAGGAGGCTAATTTGACAGAGGGGAGATTTACTCAGGCCTTAATCCGGCGGTCGGTGGGCAGGTTTGTCCCACTGGAATGGCTGCTCGGCTCCCTGGCCCTCTTCCTTCTTCCGTGCGTGGCTGTCCTCAGGACTCCCGCCCGCTCCGGAGAGGCCGCCAGTGTCCGTGTGCGGTCCCGCTGCCGCCGGCGCTCCTGACCCTGCGGGGGGCGTGGCCCTCCTTACCCAGAGCCTCCTTCCTCCCTCTTGAGTTTAGCAAAGACAGACATGCTGATCTTCCCCCCACCTTGCCCCTTCTTCCCCTCCATTTCCTCCACCTCCTCCCCCCTTTCATCTGGAACACTTGGCTCTGCTCCCAACAGGCTGTGTGACCCTAAGCAGGTCAGTTAGCTTCTCTGAGCTTCATTTCCCACCTCCTCCCCAGCTGGATTATTGTAAGGGTCAAGTGGGAGGGAGTGGGAATGAATCCTAGGCCTGGATATTGACTCCCGCTCTACCACGGTGTATCCTTAGGTGCAGGACTTGACTTTCTCTGTGGCCTTACCTGCAAAATGGGAAGAGTAAGCCGTCTCTGCAGAGTCCTTCCTTTGGAGCATAGCCATCGCCCACTCCTCTGTGCATCCATGCAGGCGTCGGCCCATCCCCGTTACTGTTCCTCTATTGCTGGGTTGTAATTATTTACTTATGTGATTGTCTTAGTCACTAGACAGGAGTCAGTTCCTTTATTCAGTTATTCATTCAGCAAGTATTTATTGAGCACCTGTGTGCCAGGTGCTGAGGTGACAGATGAAGTGGAGGGAACGAACAGAACTTGGAATACAGAGAGAGAAGTGATTCCAGAGGGCATGCGTAGGATACTGTGGCAGCACCTCTTGGGGGAGGGGTGGAGGCCAGGAAGGCTTCCCAGAGGAGGTGGATTTGCCAGCTAAGGCCTAAAGGGCAACTAGGAGTCCACCAAATAAAGGGGAGTGGGTGAGAGGGGCTAAGGCTGGGCTTCTCTGGGTCTCCTGCCTCAAGCCAGTGCTTGGCTCAGGGGGGATTAGTTCTCTGTCTCTTTCCTTCCTCACTGCCGTGGCCTCTGAATGCATTTCTGTGCAGAGGCAGGGGGGCTGGACCACAAGGATTCCTGGGCCCTGGGGTGCTGTGGCAGGGGGGTTGCAGAACTATTCTGGATATGGCAAGTCCTGGGAGCGGTCCTGCAGGAGTGGGCGTGGCAGGGTGGGGTAGGGGCTCTGCTAAATGACTCCTTGGCTCTGAGCAGGAATGCGGAGGAGCCAGAAGGAGGTGTGGGAGGGAACAGGGAAGACACCGAGGACACCGGAGCCTTACGCTGGGGCAGGGAGGCTGGTTTTCTTTCAGAATTTTAACATTGTCATCCTTCTCTGCAGCCAGGGCGCCCCCTAGCACACAACTCCTACAGCTGTGTGCAGTGGCTCAGTTCACATCCTAGAACTCTGCCCTTCTCCCTCCACCCCTACGACTTCCAGTGTCCTTTCAAGCCCCCAGGGATGGACCCATGCCAAGGCCTTTTCTGACCTCAATTGAGCTGTGCCCTTCTGCAGCCCCTGGGGACATTTCCTGGCCTTTGTTCACCCATGGATGCTCTTGGGCTCTCTGGAGCTCAAGCAGTAGCAGGATGGGGCTGGGCTGGGGAGAGGAGATGGGCCATGTGCCTGGTGATGGGCTGGGTCAGAGGAGGGAAGGCAGAGACAAGATTGGCTTCTTGGGTGGGGCTGAACAGGTGGTGGGGTACTTTTCATACCACCAGCTAAAAGGCTGAGGGTCTTTGTGTTTCGCCCTCCACTGGACACATTCTGTACATCACATCCTGTTCTTTTTTTTTTTT
>NW_027706644.1:0-337 GCF_054177405.1 Leptonychotes weddellii | reverse complement strand
AGCTGTGTTAATAAACTTCTGTTTGACTCAGCCATTTGCGACAACGTGGATGGACCTACAGGGTATTGTGCTAAGTGAAGTAAGTCCAACAGAGAAAGACAAATATCATATGATTTCACTTACATGTGGGATCTAAAAAACAAAACAAATGAAGAAACAAACAAGGAGCCATAAATGCAGAGAACACACTGCTCGCTGCCGGGGCAGGGGCGGGGGCGGGGGGCTGGGCAAAATGGGCGAAGGCGAGTGGGAGGCACAGGTTTCCAGTTTCAGAATGAATAAGTCATGGGGATAAAAGGCAGAGCATCGGGGATGCAGTCAGTGGCATTGTGATCGC
>NW_027706643.1:0-337 GCF_054177405.1 Leptonychotes weddellii | reverse complement strand
CGTTCCGCCTTTGCCAAGTAGTATGCTGAGCCCCCCGGAGACACGGAGGCGAGGCGAGGCGAGGCGAGGGGGTTGTCCCTCCCGCGTTGCTCGCCTCTCGAACCCTGAGCGCTCGACCATCTTCATTTTGGTTGGTAGAGGGGCCGAACCTCCTTGGGGGCAGCCACGGTCGATTGGGTCTCGAGTACTGTTAGGCGGTCCCCGACTCCTGTCTCAGGAGTGGGTGCCGGTGCCGAGTGCGCAGCTCGCCGCGTTCCCGAGGCCTTTGCCCGGCACACACGTGCGCCCCCAGTCGGCAGGGGCGGACCTGGTCCTTGGCTTAACTGAGTCGGCTGTG
>NW_027706642.1:0-337 GCF_054177405.1 Leptonychotes weddellii | reverse complement strand
TATATGTGTGTGTGTATGTGTGTACATACATATATATGTGAGTGTGTGTATGTATACATATGTGAGTGTGTATACATATATATGTGTGAGTGTGTGTATATGTGTACATATATATGTGAGTGTGTGATGTGTGTACACACATATATATGTGAGTGTGTGTATGTGTGCATATATATGCGTGTGTTTATGTGTGTACATATATATGTGTGTGTGTACATATATATGAGTGTGTGTATGTGTGTACATACATATATATGTGAGCGTGTCTATGTGTGTACATATATGTGTGTGTACATACATATATGTGAGTGTGTATGTGTGTACATACATATGTATG
>NW_027706641.1:0-337 GCF_054177405.1 Leptonychotes weddellii | reverse complement strand
TGGGTGGCTCAGTTGGTTAAGCGACTGCCTTCGGCTCAGGTCATGATCCTGGAGTCCCGGGATCGAGTCCCGCATCGGGCTCCCTGCTCGGCAGGGAGTCTGCTTCTCCCTCTGACCCTCCTCCCTCTCATGCTCTCTGTCTCTCATTCTCTCTGTCTCAAATAAATAAATAAAATCTTTAAAAAAAAAAAAAATAAAAAAAAAAAAAAGATAATGTGTCTCTCCAGGGCAAAGGGCAGGTATGTCTACTGACCTTTATAAAAGATACAGGTTCCCTAAGCTCAGGGTTCCTCTCCCATAATTCAGTGTACTGCACGTGCAGGCATTACCTGGCTCT
>NW_027706640.1:0-337 GCF_054177405.1 Leptonychotes weddellii | reverse complement strand
TTCTTTCGATCTCTGCTGCGGAAGAGATGCTCAACAGAAAGTGAGAGTCAGGTAAATCTGAGCAGGGTAAAGTCCTGTGGCTGGAGAGTGCAGGGGAAATGCAGAATTAACATCGTCCTTTCTGTTTTCTAGGAGGGTTTTTTCTGGAGGAGGCGGCCACTTGGGCTTCGGGACATGTACAGACCTCTCAATGCCACACGCAAGAAAAACATGGCACAGAAGCTTCATGACAGGGATTCTTCTGATGAGGATGAGATTTTCAACAAGGAACTAGGGTACCTGATTTACAATTCTTACCTCAAATGAGTAAATTATGAAAAGTTGAATTGTTCCTCTG
>NW_027706639.1:0-337 GCF_054177405.1 Leptonychotes weddellii | reverse complement strand
AGGAACCCAGATGGCCCCTAGACGCTGGAAAAGGCAAAGAAATGGCTTCTGCTCTAGAGCCTCCAGAGAGGAATACAGCCCTACAGACACCTGGATTTTTTTTTTATTCTTATGTTAATCCCCATACATTACATCATCAGTTTTAGATGAAGTGTTCCATGATTCATTGTTTGTGCATAACACCCAGTGCTCCATGCAGAATGTGCCCTCCTCAATACCCACCACCAGGCCAACCCATCCTCCCACCCCCCTCCCCTCTAGAACCCTGTTTGTTTTTCAGAGTCCATCGTCTCTCATGGTTCGTCTACCCCTCCGATTTCCCCCGCTTCATTCTTCC
>NW_027706638.1:0-337 GCF_054177405.1 Leptonychotes weddellii | reverse complement strand
CCTGTGAGGCCATCCGGTGGGCCCGGTGCTTTTCAGGGTGTAGGTCTGTGATCATGTTCCATGACTCATCTCAGGAGTGGTCTGAGGAAACTATCTCTACAGGGGTCAGTTTTGATAAATTGTATTTTCCTAGGAAATTCTCACTACTTTGAGGTTTTCAAATTTATTTACTTTTAGTTTTGCAAAGTGGTTTCTTGTTTTTTAAAAATTCTTTTATTTCAATGGCTACCACCCTTGTCATTTCTTATTTTGTGTGTTTGTGTTTTCCTCTTTTTATGATTGGTTTGGCTTGTGGCTTGCCTTATTTTTATTCTTCTTTTTTCAAATAACAGGCATT
>NW_027706637.1:0-337 GCF_054177405.1 Leptonychotes weddellii | reverse complement strand
TGTGTGTGTGTGTGTGTGTGTGTGAGAGAGAGAGAGAGAGAATGTGCTCGTTTGCAATTTATTTGCTGAAGAAATTGTGATGTTTGTCATGCAGTTTCTCACAATCTGGATTTTCCTGGTTGGGTTTGCAAGGGGTAGTCTTTTTTTTTTTTTTTAAAGATTTTATTTATTTATTTGACAGAGAGAGACACAGTGAGAGAGGGAACACAAGCAGGGGGAGTGGGAGAGGGAGAAGCAGGCTCCCTGCAGAGCAGGGAGCCCGATGCGGGACTCGATCCCAGGACCCTGGGATCATGACCTGAGCTGAAGGCAGTCGCTTAACCAACTGAGCCACCCA
>NW_027706636.1:0-337 GCF_054177405.1 Leptonychotes weddellii | reverse complement strand
TAGGGGCATCATCCAACTTCTGGGGGAACCTCCCAGCTTTTATCAGTGCCTAAGCCTGAGAAACCCCCAGCATAAATGTCCCATCACCCACGAGTGTGTGTTTGCAGGTTCCCTGTCCCAGCCCGTGTGAGCCAGTCGCCCTCCCTGTCTGCTTCTCTGGGAACAACGGCCAGACTCACCTGCACCCTGAGCAGGGACCTCCGTGTTAGTAGTAAAAACATGAACTGGATCCAGCAGCAGCCACCGAGCCCTCCCCGGTTTCTCCTGTACTACTAATCAGACTCAAGAATGAAATGGGCTCCAGGGTCCCCGGCTGCTTCTCTGGCTCCAAAGATGC
>NW_027706635.1:0-337 GCF_054177405.1 Leptonychotes weddellii | reverse complement strand
GGGGACCTGTGGTCAAGGCCCCTCCACGGTCACATAGAAGTGGTGCCTTCACTGCAACGGGACGTCTGCTGTTGGACTGTCATTCATTTCCTCTGCTTCCCCAACCCAGAGCCCGGCTTTGCTTTGGGAAACCACCTCTTCCCTGCCTTAGTTCTCACAACAGCTTTGGAATTGGTTTCTCCACAACCCAAGCATTTTACCATCAGATCTTCCCATTCTTCTGGAGAATGGGAGGAAGGGGCAATTTGGGGAAAAAAGGTTTCCTAAGTGAGAGCATCCTGGGCAAGGACGTACAACCCGCGTGTCCGTGCTGGGCTCTTGGGACAGGTAAAGCCAA
>NW_027706634.1:0-6067 GCF_054177405.1 Leptonychotes weddellii | reverse complement strand
ACAGAGAGGGGTCGTGTCTGAAGAGTCTGACAGCTTGCTGCAAACATCCTCCCCTTTTTAAAGGGGTTTAATCAGTCTCGGGCCCCTGCAGACCCGCTCTGCTTCCGTTGGTTATCAGTTCCGGGGCGTCCTCAGCCGGTGCGGGTCTCAGCGAGACCTCGTAGCTGCCGTCCCCTTCACGGCCGCTTCATTGCTTGACACAGGCCTTTTCCTTCTTAAGCCCAGGGGTGTATAACATTCTAACAGCATGATTAAATAAGATATATAACAAAAATAATAACTAAAAGCAATAGAATTTCCTTAATGGATTCCCAAACGTGTGTAGAGACAGGATTCCATCCCATCTTTAAGTATTTTAAAGGATTACAGTCAGACCATGAGCCAGAACAAATCATGAGTTTGAAGGGTTTTGCTAACAACTCTAGAAAGGAATGTTCGTCATTTAAGTTTTGTGTATCTTTGCTCAGTGCAGGTAGGTTGGTGTCGAGTGCTGAGGCCTCATGCATGGCCCGTGCAGCTCGTTCAAAGTGGGTAGGCTTGCTGGGTAATGTTTGACAGGCTGCTCTGAGTTCCTCCAAGTTTTCATCTAAAAATGTTACATTGGGGCGCCTGGGTGGGCTCCGTTGTTAAGCATCTGCTTTCAGCTCAGGTCATGATCCCAGGGTCCTGGGATCGAGCCCCGCATCGGGCTCCCTGCTCTGCGGGAAGCCTGCTTCTCCCTCTCCCACTCCCCCTGCTTGTGTTCCCTCTCTTGCTGTCTCTCTGTTAAATAATTAAAATCTTTAAAAATAAATAAATAAAAAAGTGTTATATTAACAGGATACAACATTTTAATGTATTCATTGTTTATGGTGATAATAATATCATTCATTCTAGCATGAAGAGAGAACCTGACCTCTGAAAAGCTATTAGTGCAAATTATCCAATTAAAGTGTCCCGTGTCCAGGGGCACCTGGCTGGTTCTGTCAGACGAGCATGTGACTCTTGATCCCAGGGTCGTGAGTTCAAGTGCCATGCTGGGTGTAGAGATTCCTAATAAATAAACTTTAAAAAATAAAGAGTCCCGGGCACCTGGGTGGCTCAGTCGTTAAGCGTCTGCCCTCGGCTCAGGTCATGATCCCAGAGTCCTGGGATCAAGCCCCGCATCGGGCTCCCTGCTCCGCAGGGAGCCTGCTTCTCCCTCTCCCGCTCCCGCTCCCCCTGCTTGTGTTCCTGCTCTCGCTCTCTCTCTCTGTCAAATAAACAAATAAAATCTTTAAAAAAATAAAATAAAATAGAGTCCCTTGTCCAAAAATAAATTTTCAAAGGATTTTTTTTTTTAAGATTTTATTTATTTATTTGACAGAGAGAGAGCACAAGCAGGGAGAGGGGCAGGCAGAGGGAGAGGAAGAAGCAGGCTCCCCGCTGAGTAGAGAGCCCAACATAGAGCTCAATCCCAGGACCCAGGACCATGACCCAAACCAAAGGCAGAGGCTCAGCTCAACTGACTGAGCCACCCAGTCACCCCAACGGATGTTCTTGTTCAAGGAAAAAGATCAGCATTGATTTCCAGTTCAAGCCGGGTGTAATACATGATATGCGATCATTGGGATACCATCTCCTTGTCATAAACATCAGGCCAGCGGGGTGTATATGTTGCCACGAGTACCATGTTACCATGTATTAGTTGTATATATATGTCATATGCTAATAAGCTTTGGCCCCCTAATAGTCTTAACAATGAAAGTTTACATTGCCCTGTATTGTCAGATCTGGAGGTGTCTAATCCTAACAGAGATTCTGTCTGGTCAGAAGAATACATTTTTCCTATTGCAATAATGTTTCCATTATCATTCCAAGCTCTCTGGAGGAGGTTATCCATTCTACGGCAACTATTTTTTAATTGGTCTCTTATGTAGAAATCTCTAAGAAGAAGTAAATTTTGTTGGAGGGCCTGGACCTTACAGCCCGTGCTCTGGCTGAAGTCCCGTTGGTAGGCATGGTAACCATGCCCAGCTGAGACAAGGGAATATAGTTTTCTGAATGCTGAGGAGGTCTTGGAACCTAAATTTATGATTGCATGAAGTAGGGGGTTCATGTGTTTTTTAAGTGCAAATAAATAATAGTTTGCTTAATAGTCTGGACTTCTGCTCCCTGAATTCCAGAGGTAATTAAGTTAGCAATGATGCCTCATCCTACCAGGATTGTAGGCTTTCTAAGCCTAATCCTATCCATGGGGGGAAGAGGGGTCAGTTGGGCCATTCGTGGGTGGTTGTTCCTAGCTTTGTGCCCTAAATCTTACATTCAGGTTGTAGATAATACAAACTGAGTTGTTCTTTCAGGAAGGTTATTTCAACGCTCTGTGGCATGGGATTGTATACAATTCTCAGAGGGTTAGGTAAAATAGGGTCAAACGTATTTGACCTGAGGAGTTCTGGCGTTGGGTTGGTGATACCAGGGGTCCCTTGTGGCTCCCAATGGAACGTTCTCATACAGTGTGTAGCATTCCAACATCCTCTCTCAATAATACGTGGGCCTGGACTCCTGGGTAACACATCACGTTTGTCAAAGGTGATTCCTTTAGCTATGTAAATTGGTGTGGATGGATCAGTTCTGGTTATATTCTCACATATAGGATGCTGTGCTGACCAGTTCCACCCACTGTACGTCCATCCAATGGTTGGGTCAATGAGAAGAAATATTGTTGCACATCTGGATCAATCTGTGTCGCTAAATTTGCATTAAAATCAATTCCCAATGTTTTCCACCATGCTGGTGATTTTCTTCGTATAATTGAGGTTTTATTAACCAAAGGGTAGATTTTATTCTTAAGTAATTTCTACACCCAACATGAGGCTCGGACCCATGACCCCGAGATCAAGAGTCGCACGCTCCACTGACTGAGCCAGCCAGGCGCCCCAAATCTAATGGTTCTAATTGACATATTGGGATGATCACTTCCTTTGTTATGTTATATAGGTTGACTTCAGATTTTGATAATAAAGTAACATTGTATGTGCCAGTCATATTAAATAATTTGCAAAGAGATGTGTCATGAGTAGGAATGGTCTTGGAGCAATTGAGTTGTGTCTTATACCATGGAGGTGTGATAGGACCTAAAGTGATGGACTCATAGCTGCACGGCTATTAAAATTATCTAGGATATGGGGGCGCCTGGGTGGTGCAGTCAGTTGAGCATATTGGGATGATCACTTCCTTTGTTATGTTATATAGGTTGACTTCAGATTTTGATATTAAAGTAACATTGTATGTGCCAGTCATATTAAATAATTTGCAAAGTGATGTGTCATGAGTAGGAATGGTCTTGGAGCAATTGAGTTGTGTCTTATACCGTGGAGGTGTGATAGGACCTAAAGTGATGGACTCAGAGCTGCAAGGCTATTAAAAGTTTCACCTCAGGTAGTGATCTCAGTCGAGCCCTGTGTCAAGCTCCATGATCAGCGCAGAATCTGCTTAAGACTCTCTCTTTTTCTCCCTCTGCCCCTCCCAAGCCATGTGCTCATTCTCTCTCTCAAATAAATAAATAAGTCTTTAAAATTATCTAGAGTATGGGGGCACCTGGGTGGCTCAGTCGTTAGGCGTCTGCCTTGGGCTCAGGTCACGGTCCCGGGGTCCTGGGATCGAGCCCCGCATCGGGCTCCCCGCTCCGCGGGAAGCCTTCTTCTCCCTCTCCCACTCCCCCACTCTCCCTGCTTGTGTTCCCTCTCTCGCTGTGTCTCTCTCTGTCAAAAAATAAATAAAAGCTTTAAAAAAAAAAAAAGAGGATATGGAGAAACTACAACTGTTGTGCACTCCCGGGAGGGATGTAAAATGGTTCAGTCGCTAGAGAAAACATGGTGGCTCCTCAAAAAGTTACAAATAGGGGCGCCTGGGTGGCTCAGGTCACGGTCCCGGGGTCCCGGGATCGAGCCCCGCATCGGGCTCCCTGCTCCGCGGAAAGCCTGCTTCTCCCTCTCCCACTCCCCCCTGCTTGTGTTCCCTCTCTCGCTGTGTCTCTGTCAAATAGATAAATAAAATCTTTAAAAAATAAACAAATAAATAGAATTACCTAGAGTATGATCACAGGGAAAGATCATTTTATCCCATTTACCTCTCACGCGCCAAAATTCAGTTAAATGTGATTGTACTCGTGTCATAGACTGTCCTATGAACCATTTTGTTTTAACTACAGGATGCCCAGATTTCCAACAATTAGTAATGTTAATCGGTGGTTTATAAGTTGTGATGCTGGCCTGCAGTAGTGGACTCTCTAACGGGTAGTCCCTTAAGCTGGAAACATCCCACCATGTAACATTGCATGCAATATCTGATAAGCCTGGAGCTTGTCCACAAGTGTTATCGTTGGAAAAGATGTCAATTCCATGAGGACATGACGGGGTCTGTGGGAATATCCTCAACTATGGAGGTGCTGTGTGACATCCACGCATAATCTCTGTGTCATCATTCCAACTTAAACTATATCCTGTGCTATTAAAGCATAACTTATATTCAGCTATCCTGTTAATCGGGAGTTGCCTACTTACGGTATTATTTAAGAGCTTCAGTTCTATTCCATTCTCAAGGGGTATGCAGAAGGTGTCAGTGGCTGAACGTGAGCTTATCTTTCATGCTCTAGAGCAATTTATTGGTCCATCAGGGTAATGCCCACGTCCTGTAATCCAGTGTTTTAAAGTCCGCATTGTTCTAAATGGATAATTTAGGCATTGGTTTCCCGAATATTCTGTGTAAAAATATCCCTTTGTGTGTGCCACTGTAAGGTCTAGTTGAAAGCATACAAGGATTAGTTTTAAAAGCATTGGTCTTGGGGCGCCTGGGTGGCTCAGTTGGTTAAGCATCTGCCTTTGGCTCAGGTCATGATCCCGGGGTCCTGGGACCAAGCCCGGTGCCAGGCTCTCTGCTCAGTGGGGAGTCTGCTTCTCCTTCTCCCTCTGCCCCTCTGCTCGTGTGCTCTCTCTCTCTCTCAAATAAACAAATAAAATCCTAAAAAAAATAATAATAAAAGAATTGGCCTTATAGCACCATCTCTGTGTAGGTGTGTGGTAAAATTACCTTCAAAGCCTCTTAGGCATACCATTATCCAATTATGGCATAATTGCTCCATATAATAAAGTGAATTTTCAGGTACATGTGAATCAGGTCTAGCTTGGTGTGTGAAGTGGTGATCCGACTATGGAAGCAAGGTTCGTCCTATTTTTAATTTCCAATCCAATTCGGCAGGTGCAAAACTTCCATTACCTTCTTTGTATAAAATTCTTCAGGTCTTAAGTAAGCTGATGAAGTTTTCGCACACCAAGTTCCATGTGTGTTATCACATGGTGTATCCCTACGTCTCACACAAAAATTGCCCAAGAATGGAAAGTCCGGGACATCTGTCAAGTTGTAATTATAATACGCATCATTTTCATTTGTGGATATAATGTTGTCATCGTTTGGGTATCCTGTTGGCATTGGAACTTTTTCTAGGGGTGGGGTAAAGTATGGAAAATGATATAATGAAGGTTTATCAGTAGCAGTGCTTTGAGGATATTCATCATATGCATCAATACCAGTAATATTTTCAGGATATTCATCTTCCTTATATATATTCTCTTGTTCCATACCTGGTTGGTACCACAATTCATACCATGAGTTGACAAAAGATTTGTATGAGTTTATTGTAAGATTCATGCATGTGATGTCTGGGTATCCTACAGTGTATGATCCACATTGGGCACACATGTTTGTGTAATGAGATTATGTGGGACAGTACTAATGTTTTTAAATTTAATGGATGTGGGCACCTGGGTGGCTCAATCGGTTAAGCGTCTGCCTTCGGCTCAGGTCATGATCCCAGGGTCCTGGGATCGAGCCCCGCATCGGGCTCTCTGCTCCGCGGGAAGCCTGCTTCTCCCTCTCCCACTCCCCTGCTTGTTCCCTCTCTTGCTGTGTCTCTCTCTGTTAAATAAAATCTTTAAAATAAATAAATAAAGGGCGCCTGGGTGGCTCAGTTGGTTAAGCGACTGCCTTCGGCTCAGGTCATGATCCTGGAGTCCCGGGATCGAGTCCCGCATCGGGCTCCCTGCTCGGC
>NW_027706633.1:0-337 GCF_054177405.1 Leptonychotes weddellii | reverse complement strand
CACCAGGCTAACCCATCCTCCCACCCCCTCCCCTCTAGAACCCTGTTTGTTTTTCAGAGTCCATCGTCTCTCATGGTTCGTCTACCCCTCCGATTTCCCCCACTTCATTCTTCCCCTCCCGCTACCTTCTTCTTCTTCTTTTTTTTTTTCTTAACATATATTGCATTATTTGTTTCAGAGGTACAGATCTGAGATTCAACAGTCTTGCACAATTCACTGGGGAGGGTATGTGCTCTGGTTGCTTTACTTTTTTAATGTGGGAGAAAGAGCATTGTTTCAGTTTTGAACATCGTGAGTTTGAAGTGTCTCTGGACACTTCAGGTAGAGATGTCAGGGG
>NW_027706632.1:0-337 GCF_054177405.1 Leptonychotes weddellii | reverse complement strand
GAACACCCAGGTGACGGCTCTAGGAGCTGGAACTGGACTCCACTGCTCCTTGCCTGCAGTTAGCACTCATGTTCTTGATGAAGCCCTGGGTTATCATCACACATGTCCCCTGAGCCTGGGCTTATCTGCAGAAATGTAAATCTGCAGACAAGCTCCTAAAATTTAATAGGAAAGTTCCAAACCATTCGGAATTACTCTCTACAGTTGAGCCTGTAGGGTAAATGCCTTTTTTTTTTTTTTTTAAGATTTTATTTATTGGGGCGCCTGGGTGGCTCAGTCGTTGAGCGTCTGCCTTCGGCTCAGACCATGATCCAGGGTCCTGGGATCGAGTCCCGCT
>NW_027706631.1:0-337 GCF_054177405.1 Leptonychotes weddellii | reverse complement strand
GGCAGAGACAGCAGGCCATATGGCTAGGTAAAATCCTATAAATGGAAACACAGAGAATTAAATTAGTGCTAAAGGAGTTACTTGAGTAGGCATGCCAAGGGCATCACAGGGCTGTGCAAAAAGGAATTCTTGAGGCAAATGGCCTGGATGTTTGGGTAGGGACCAGTTGGCCAATTGCTGCTCTTGAATATTGTAAATAAATAGAAGGACAGAGGTGTCCAACAGAAAGGTAAGGATGGTAGGGGGTATGGTAGACCTAGAATAAGATAAAGATGAGAACTGGGTGGCACTGATCTGTAGTTTAGTTCAGAAGTATCTCCTTCCAACCCAAAAGTCT
>NW_027706630.1:0-337 GCF_054177405.1 Leptonychotes weddellii | reverse complement strand
TTTGATTTGGATTTCCCTGATGCCGAGTGATGTTAAACACATTTTCATGTGTCTGTTGGCCATTTGGATGCCTTCTTGGCAGAAATGTCTGTTCATGTCTTCTGCCCATTTCTTGATTGGATTCTTTGTTCTTTGGGTGTTGAGTTTGATAAGTTCTTTATAGATTTTGGATACTAGCCCTTTATCTGATATGCCATTTTCAAATATCTCCTCCCATTCTGTTGGTTGTCTTTTAGTTTTGTTGACTGTTTCCTTTGCTGTGCAAAATATTTTTATCTCAATGAAGTCAAAATAGTTCATTTTTGCCCTTGCATCCCTTGCCTTTGGCAATGTTACT
>NW_027706629.1:0-337 GCF_054177405.1 Leptonychotes weddellii | reverse complement strand
TATGTTAATCACCATACATTACATCATTAGTTTTTGATGTAGTGTTCCATGATTCACTGTTTGCGTATAACACCCAGTGCTCCATGCAGAACGTGCCCTCTTTAATACCCATCACCAGGCTAACCCATCCCCCCACCCCCTCCCCTCTAGAACCCTCAGTTTGTTTCTCAGAGTCCATAGTCTCCCATGGTTTTTCTCCTCCTCCAATTTTCCCCCCCTTCATTTTTCCCTTCCTACTATCTTCTTATTTTTTTTAACATAAAATGAATTATTTGTTTCAGAGGTACAGGTCTGTGATTCAACAGTCTTACACAATTCACAGTGCTCACCATAGCAC
>NW_027706628.1:0-337 GCF_054177405.1 Leptonychotes weddellii | reverse complement strand
AGGGTATTATGCTGAGTGAAATAAGTCAATCAGAGAAAGACCTGTATCATATGACCTCAATGATATGAGGAATTCTTAATCTCAGGAAGCAAACTGAGGGTTGCTTTAGTGGTTGGGGGTGGGAGGGATGGGTAGCTGGGTGATGGACATTGGGGAGGGTATGTGCTATGTTGAGCACAGTGAATTGTGTAAGGCTGTTGAATCACAGACCTGTACCTCTGAAACAAATAATATATATTAAAAAAAAAATAGTAGGAAGGGAAAAATGAAGGGGGCGGAAATCAGAGGGGGAGATGAACCATAAGAAACTATGGACTCTGAGAAACAAACTGAGGGT
>NW_027706627.1:0-337 GCF_054177405.1 Leptonychotes weddellii | reverse complement strand
CCCAGCCTCGATGGTGCTGTATTAGGGCCTTTGTCCTGTCCCACCCATGTCTGTTTTCTCCCTCCGATCTCTTAGTAACCATCTGGAGACTCCCACCCCGCCGAGTTGCTGGTTCACAGAATTTCACCAAATCCCCTTTTCTTTCCTTTTGCTCCACCGTTGTTGTGCAGAGGACGCCAGCTTTGCTGGTTGGTATCATTAAAATATATTTTGCGAGCGGTAGAAGGCAAGCTGAGCAGAACAGGACCGGGGGTGGGTGGTGCGCATGGCCAGAGACCGACTGTCCCCCACCGCAGGACCCACGAGACTCGGGGCATCCTCGTCGGGGGGACAAGGT
>NW_027706626.1:0-337 GCF_054177405.1 Leptonychotes weddellii | reverse complement strand
GGATGCTTTTTCTGATCTCTTGAGATGATCATATTTTTCCTTTCATTCTATGAATGTGGAATATCACATTTATTGACTTATATGTGTTAAAGCATAAATGGGGTTTGGTCATGGCATATAATGTTTTTGATGTGCTTCTGAATTTGTGAATATTTTGTTGAGAATTTTTCTATTTATATTCATCACAGATATTAGCCAGTAGCTTAGTTTTCTTGTCCTTATCTGGTTTTGGTGTCATATAATGTTTGCTTCTAAAATGAATTTGGGAGTGTTCCTTCTTCTTGAGATTTTTGGAAGGGTTTGAGAAGCATTGTTGTCAATCCTTTGCCTGGTAGAA
>NW_027706625.1:0-6069 GCF_054177405.1 Leptonychotes weddellii | reverse complement strand
GCATGGAGCACTGGGTGTTATACGAAAACAGTGGATCGTGGATCACCACATCAAAAACCAATGATGTACTGTATGGTGACTAACATAACATAATAAAATTAAAAAAAAAAAAGCCAGTGAGCTATTAAGAAGCTTAGAGTAGGTGAAACCAGGAAAACTCATCATTAGTATGATGAAGAAATTTAATTTAAGATCAATGATGTCTTCCAGCCCTTTTGAAAGTTGCTTGTGTTACTGCCAAATAATCACCTTCTCAGTAACCCTCCTTTCTAAACTCTTGTACACATTTTGATAAATTCCAAAATGCTTAGTATGTGTGGTTTTTGTTGGGGGGGGGTAGTTAAGGAAGACTTTTGCATCAGGGAGGATGGATATGGTGCAAGTAAGAGTAAGCAAATGAAGATAGAGAATTCTGAAGACCAGTATATCCCTGAGAATGTACACATCTCTGGAACTAGGAGAGATTTGAAGGATTCTAGACTCTCAAAAGCCATGTAATTGATGTAAGTTTGAGACAGTTTTGCCATATCTTTCCTGTTAATCAGGAAAATCTCATAAGCTGGTATTTGGGTTAAACAATAAAATAATTTTCATTCTACTAAAGAAAAAATTTTAAATGGTATACATGTGTCCAGATGTTTTCTTTAGACAGTAGTAATGCTACTGGTTGCTTCCTTTCTTATCTTTGCTTTTGTATTTCCTGATTCTTGTTAATAATGCACATGTTGTACAATAAAACTACTTTTCAAATACTATTTTTAATTGACATAAAAAGAAAAAATTTTTAATCTTGCAAACAAACACAACTTTCCTGGTCGACCCATTTAAATAATCAAATAATTTGCTCTCCTAACTCCTCAACTCAATAGAGCATGGCGGGTGAGTTATCCAGAAATATATTACACTCCTGTCCTTTTATAAGTAGTACATTAAAACAAATTGTACTTTTAAAAGTCCCAGTGGATGTTTTCCTAAGAAACATCATGTTCTTTATTCATCCCATCTTGCTCATGAGAACACCTACTGTTTAGCCCTAGGAGGATTTGGGGAAAGGAAGACTCTCTATGGAATCAGTCTAGGAGATCAGACTCATAGACCCTCTGGCAGCAGGGGACAGAAAAGACATACACATACACACACACACACACACACACACAAGCACACACACATTACTAAAGTGGGAGTATAGAGATACCACTTTTTCCAAGATGCGGTCTTAATGTTATCTGTGGAACAAAAGAATGTGAGTTTTCTAATCAAGGAATTGGTGAAACATAGTGCATATTAGATACAGAATGTTCTCTCCATTGCACAGGCAATACATTTTGTTAATATAAATAAACTCTTTAGGGGCACCTGGATGGCTCAGTTGGTTGAACGACCAACTCTTGGTTTCCGCTCAGGTCATGATCTTAGGGTAGTGGGATTGAGCCCCAAGTCGGGCTCCATACTCAGTGAGGAATATCCTTGAGGATTCTCTCTATTCCTCTCCCTCTGCCCCTCCCCCCACTCGCACATGCTCTCTCTCTCTCTCAAATAAAAAAAATTTTTTTAAAAAATAAACTCATTGTCAAAATTCAAAGATCAATTTATTAGCCACACTGTTTATACTTCTCTATATATCGAGAAAAGAGTCCATGATCTATTTCAATAGCTCTCTAGCCAGTAACTAGGACTCCTTTGTTCTTCTGTCAGTCCTTTAATTCCTTGGGTACACCACAACCCTGCATTAATGCAATTATTTGTTGTGTACATTTCTAAATTTAGATAGACAAGTGTTGCTGGTGGCATTACACAAAAATGTACATTGATACCACTATAAATTCATGGTGATCACTCTGAATTAGTTCATCCACACTGTCCCGATGCTACTGTATTGAACTGCTTACAGCCAGGGCCTGAATGAGAGGTGAAGTTAAGGGATGAGCTTAGAGATGGTATAGAGTTGGTATAATCTCCAAAAGCTTGTTCTGTAGATATCAGTGCCCTGGTTGGGATCTAAAATGAATTTCCTGATTCAAAATGATTTGTTGATTGGTCTTAGACATGAAAGTGACTGAAAGCAACTCAAAGGAAAGTGTGTTATCTTTCAAAAAGAGATAATATGCCATAGAAATCAAAGCCTGGGTAACAAAATCATTTGTATAGTTTTCTAAACCTACACTAATAGAAAATGTGCTGCTAAAGTAGCACATCCCTCAGAAGAATTCTCCCCCAACCTCTTCCAAGAAAAATGTCCACTGAGATTAATGGACAAGAGACACCTTCCCAGATAGCAGAACAGAAAGAATACAAACTGAAGAATTCTCTACACTGACAGGAAAGAAATCCTTGCTGTTGTCCATCAGGATGATGCTATATATGCTATGTTATCTCTGTCTTTTCTCCTCCTTGCTGATTCTAAATGAAATTGTATTTTAGTTATCCTATTATTCCCCTATCATTGTATATTGCTTGTCTGTGAGTAATTAAACTTATCTAGGATGTGGGGATGAAAATCAGCTACCATTTGGATGGACTGAAGTGATAGACACAACACCCAGAGATCCTAGACTTAGATGAACGCAGTAAATGGAACAGCCTTCATTATTTATATTACTTTATTCATACTTAGAAGTGAACACATGTCTACCCTGGTCTAGCAGGGCAGACAGCCAAAGTAGAGAAAGCCAGATTATTCTCACCAGTAGTCTACAGCCTACAGAAGGCATCAAATAGGATGAGATAGAACACGCTGTGTCTCCTAATTCCATGTGGGGGTAAAGTGGATAACCTCAAATTTCCTGTGCCTGCCCACATGGTGCAAAGTCCACAGTTCAGACATTTGGGAACACACTTCATATCATACCATCTGTTCTAGTTTGGTGCATAAGAATCCAAGTCTCTGAGGAAGGTGACATGGTGTGCAACTCACTGGACAAAGAGCTTTGGCTGCCACCTCCTTTGGGAAGCCTGGCCATGAAGCTCCTCCTGATCATTGCAATTCTGCTGTTACAGAAGTCCAAAGGTAATCCAGAACTTTCCAGGGGCTTGCTCAAGCCAACAATGGGATAGAGTATTTCCAAGAACAAAGGGAATTTCATAATTCATGGTAGTAGGAGATAGGGCCCCTTGGGATGCCTGAAGTCTACCCAACGTCACCAGAAATTTCCTCTTCCTGATGCCTTCTACCACGGTACTGTTCTTTTTTTTTTTTTTTAAACCATAGTACTGTTCTTAAAAAGAAGTATTTACAGAGTTGAAAAGTGGCCATAATTTTCCTCTGGGAAGGTCTCATTATAGAAAAGAATGGGCCCAATATCTAGGAATGCCTTTATTTTTTTGGATACAGTTTTTACTGACACCCAGCCATATTTTCTTCCACTCCGATATATATTTTAGTCTACAGAGTGTGAATAGTGAAAGAAGCACCAACTTTGGAGTCAGATTTGAGAAATATGCTTTCAATGTCTACTAGTTTGTCAACCTCAGATAAACAGTAAAGACTCTCTGAGCCTCAGAGTCCTCATTTGTAGAGGTAATGATACATGGATCCTGGTGGCTTTATTAAATAACATTTGTAAAACATCTAGCATAAGGCTTGGCACATACTAAGAACTTAAAAATTAGTTTTCCTTCCTTTTTCAAAAGCAGATCTATCATATTTGACTCTTCTTCTAGGATTAGTAATGGTCTGTCCCTGGCCCCTCAAAGTCCTAAGAATCAAAGGAGTTCTAGAATCTGGGGTGGGAGGCAGCATCTTTGCTGGCCTCAGCAAACAAGACCGGATGCTCTTGGTGGAGTCCATTGAGGGTCTATCTCAGGGGATTGTGCAAGCCCAGAAGCCAAAATCTGAACATCTTAACTCTGGAGATCACTGAAAGTATTTAGGATCACTAAAGGAAAGAATATATATCAAGGTGAGCAAAGTTCTGGGACTGAACACTGGAGAACTTCTTGCCTCTAGAGGTGGAAGGAGAATGAGGACTCATAGAGGGGTAAAACAAGTCCAAGATTATTGTGATGACATAGAAGCCAAAGGAAGATATGCAGTGGCAAAAATGTGCAATGCTGTGAATTAATAGGGGAGGAAGATTATTGAGAGAAAAAATACCTGACTAGACAATAAGACAGTCATTCTTGACCATGGTAGTGAGTATGAACCCAAGAGCATAATCTGACTCAGATATAAATACATAGGAACAAATTGTTATTCTCTGGGCACTAGAGGTGGGGCAGTGGTAAAGAAGTAGTGCCCTGGGAGCATTCAAATGGAGACAGATGTGCTGAGGTTCCCAGATGGAGTATATAGTTCCATAGCCTGAAATCAAAGATTCAGTTCCTTTATTTTCCCAAGCAAGATCTGATGCTCTTGGAGGAATCCACCAGATGTTAGATGGAAGCCCAAAACCCAGGAGGAAATAAATATGAGTGATCAGTTGGACATAAACACTGAGGTTTACCTTCTTGGAGCATCCTCCATAGGATCTTATGAGTATATGCCTGTGGATCTCCCATACACGTAACCCCCATAAACATCGTCTGTCTTCCCCATTACCAAAGTTGCCTTTTAGTCTCAAACACTGATCTTGGCCTATTGTTCTTTATATGCACAGTAACTGAACAACTTAAGAGATGCTGGGGTGAATATATACATGGATATTGCAGGAAAATATGCAGAATAAGTGAAATACGTCAAGTACTATGTGAAAATGGGAGATATTGTTGCCTCAATATCGTGGAATTGGAAGCACGTAGAAAAATTACAAAGCCACCTCCTCCAAAGCCAAGGACATATGCAATGACTTTCCCTCAAGATGAGGATATACCTATAGAAAATTATTCAAGACCCAAGGCAAATTCTACATAAATCAAGTATAATTTTCTTTTCCTTTATTTCTCACCCTATTCCAATAAAGTAAGATGAAGAGGTCCACATCTTCTCCCTTCTGATTCCTTGACCTCCAGAATGACCTTACAGCAGATTTTAATAAAGCTCATTGCCAGTTTTCTGACTCGTTTGTTCTTTAAGAGATTGAACACTCAATACACCAAATGATGAATTGATAAGGACAACTCAGAACCTCCCCCTTGGAAAGGGGATATAATCAGCACACTAAAAATCTATAACATGGAAGACTGGAACAAGAAACTCAGGAAAGTTGTCATGGAATTCAGGAGAGGGAAAGCTGAAACCAAGTATTCTGGGAAAATCACGAGTGAGTTTAAGATTATAGTGGTGCCTTCTGAAATGTGTTAGGATTTCAACCAGTGAGTGTTTGTGAGAAGGCAATCTGCATGAACAGAATAAAATCAACAAATGGAAAGAAACTGTAACAAACAGGACATTTCAGGAGAATATACATGAACTTTGTCTGGTTGATGAATAGGGTTCCCAAAGATGAGCTATGGGGAAATCTAATTTCTTTAGTTTCTGTGTTAAAGCAGTGAGCTGGAAAGATAGAATTCCACTATTTTGGAGCTCGCTATGTAAGGTAGAGGTAGAAATAAACATGTAACTCCAAGACAGAAGTTTTTAGTTGTTCCTTTGTTGTTCATGTTTTTATGTCACCACTAGTAATGGATCCTTTGGGTGACTGGGGCTCTTTGGAGTTTGGAGGAAATGTAAAGGACTTAGGAATTGGTTTCTTTTCTTCTTTTTTTTAAATTTTATTATGTTATGTTAATCACCATACATTACATCATTAGTTTTTGATGTAGTGTTCCATGATTCATTGTTTGCGTATAACACCCAGTGCTCCATTCAATACATGCCCTCTTTAATACCCATCATCAGGCTAACCCATCCCCCCACGCTCCTCCCCTCTAGAACCCTCAATTTGCTTCTGTCCATAGTTTCTCATGGTTCGTCTCCCCCTGCGATATCCCTCCCTTCATTTTTCCCTTCCTGCTATCTTCTTTTTTTTTAACATATAATGTATTATTTGCTTCAGAGGTACAGATCTGGGATTCAACAGTCTTGCACACTTCACAGTGTTCACAATAGCACATATCCTCCCCATTGTCTATCACCCAGCCACCCCATCCCTCCCACCCCCCACCACTCCAACAACCCTCAGTTTGTTTCCT
>NW_027706624.1:0-337 GCF_054177405.1 Leptonychotes weddellii | reverse complement strand
CTCTGCACCCAACACAGGGCTCGAACTCGCGACCCCGAGATCAAGAGTCACACGCTCCACCGACTGAGCCAACCAGGCGCCCTGGAGTTTTGATTTTCAACCCAAGAATTGCACACGGTTTAAAACCATTGAAGCGGGCGCCTGGGTGGCTCAGTTGGTTAAGCGACTGCCTTCGGCTCAGGTCATGATCCTGGAGTCCTGGGATCGAGTCCCGCATCGGGCTCCCTGCTCGGCGGGGAGTCTGCTTCTCCCTCTGACCCTCCCCGTTTGTGTTCCCTCTCTCGCTGTGTCTTTCTCTGTCAAATAAATAAATAAAATCTTTAAAAAAAATAAAAAA
>NW_027706623.1:0-337 GCF_054177405.1 Leptonychotes weddellii | reverse complement strand
CTTAAGGTTCCTTCCCATGTCCCCTCATTGCCATTCCTGTGTGTGCCCGGTTCTGTCCTGGGCACCTGACAGATGTGATCTGGAAGCCTCTGGCATGCTGCATGGTCAGGATTCCTGACTCTGTCAGAGCAATCCAGAGTCCTTCCCCACTCCCTGTGGGCTCCACCACACACTCCAGCCTCGCGTCCCATCCTTCTCTGCATCGGCCACATCAGTCTTCTCCCAATTCCTCTGACATCCCAGCACAGTCCCACCCCAGGGCCTTGGCACATGCCGCTCCCTCCACTGGGAAACTCCTACCAGGTGGCCTGCTCCGCTCCCTCCCTGCTCATTCAGG
>NW_027706622.1:0-337 GCF_054177405.1 Leptonychotes weddellii | reverse complement strand
CGTTGACTGACGGGCAATAGATAAAGTAGTTAATTGGTCAATATCTAATATTGAGCACCATAAATGGTCTGATATTAAAACTTGAGCTAAATCTGTTGAGCTGCGTTCACTGATAATGATACTAGCCTCTTGCATCAGCTGACTGCTTCTTGCAATCGCTTGCTTAGCCTTTGGATAACGCTCAGTAATACGGGGCAACAATACAGTGCGTAACCAAGCTCTATCATTGATATCATCACGTGGTATCTGTTGCAGCTGCCCATTACCCATATCCTGTTTAGCAACATTAGTCGGATCATCAATATAGGGTAATTGATGATTATCTGCGTACTGGGTT
>NW_027706621.1:0-337 GCF_054177405.1 Leptonychotes weddellii | reverse complement strand
AACGACCTTTCCAGCCATATGCACCCCAATGTTCATAGCAGCAATATCCACAATAGCCAAATTTGGAAAGAGCCAAGATGCCCTTCAACAGATGAATGGATAAAGAAGATGTGGTCCATATATACAATGGAATATTACTCAGCCATCAGAAAGGATGAATACCCAATTTTCAAATCAACATGGATGGGACTAGAGGAGAATATGCTTAGTGAAATAAGTCAAGCAGAGAAAGTCAATTATCATACGGTTTCACTTATTTGTGGAACATAAGCAATAGCATGGAGGACATTAGGGAAGGAAGGGAAAAATGAAGGCGGGGCGGAAATTGGAGGGGGAG
>NW_027706620.1:0-337 GCF_054177405.1 Leptonychotes weddellii | reverse complement strand
TTTGGCTATTGCGGACATTGCTGCTATGAACATTGGGGTGCATATGGCCCTTCTTTTCTTTACATCTGTGTCTTTGGGGTAAATTCCCAGGAGTGAAATTGCTGGATCATAGGATAGCTCTATTTTTAATTTTTTGAGGAACCTCCAAACTGTTTTCCAAAGTGGCTGTACCAACTTGCATTCCCACCAACAGTGTAAGGTTTTTGAAAGATTCAAATGAAAATTTATTTAAATATTTTCAGACATATGGGAAAAACCTAAGTTTTTTTTGACCTTCCAAAGTAGGTGCACCTAACACACATATTACATATGTTATATATGTATTTATATAAAATAT
>NW_027706619.1:0-337 GCF_054177405.1 Leptonychotes weddellii | reverse complement strand
AAAAAAAAAATTTAGTGTACTTACATACTCTGTGTTTGGTCTTCTCTGAGAACAGCTCCAGGTTACAGGTAATTTTTTAGTTGCTGGGCCCGTGAATGTTCTCGTCCGTTTTACACATTGTGTAGGCTACAAGAGACGAGAGTAAATGCCTTCAGTGAAACTCTTCCTTACTACTGTCTTTCTGTTCCTCATTTACAAATTATCAGGCATGTCGAGAAAAAGATGGAGACGTAGGATGTGATTCTGCGTCGCCTGTGTAGCTTGATTCAATGAACACGTTTAGCAGAGACTTGGTTCTAGACATCCCTCCTTTCCCAGGATACGTTGTGTTCATTAC
>NW_027706618.1:0-337 GCF_054177405.1 Leptonychotes weddellii | reverse complement strand
AAAAAAAAAAAGAAAGGGATAGTTATGGGAGGTAAGTGGGTGTGGCTGCAAAAAGGCAACTGATTGGGGGGCATCATTGCATCTAAGGAAATGTTCTGTATCTTGACTGTATCCATGTTAATACCCTAGTTGAGCTACAGTACTAGAGTTTCGCAAATGTAACCAATTGGGGGAAACTAGATAAAGGCTACACAAGAACCTCTCTATATTATTGTATTGTATTACTGCCCGTGAATCTACAATTATCTCATAATAAAAAGTTTAATTTTAAAAATTGTGTGTAAAAATAAACATACACATTTTTTAAAAGATTTATTTTTAGGGGCACCTGAGTGGC
>NW_027706617.1:0-337 GCF_054177405.1 Leptonychotes weddellii | reverse complement strand
TATAGTGACGTGTAAGAGGCAATAAATGCAAGACAGGGTGAGAACGAACTCCAGGGAGGCAAGGGATCACCGTGTTCAGTGGGAGCGTCAGGGGACGCCTCCCTGACGAAGGTGACGTTTTTTGTTTTTTGTTTTTTTTTTATTTTTTTTAAGATTTTATTTATTCATTTGAGACACAGAGATACAGAGAGAGAGAGAGAGAGAGAAAGCATGAGCAGGGAGAGAGGCAGAGGGAGAGGGAGAAGCAGGCTCCTCGCTGAGCCAGGAGCCCGATGCGGGGCTCGATCCCAGGACCCTGGGATCATGACCTGAGCCGAAGGCAGACGCTTAACCATCT
>NW_027706616.1:0-337 GCF_054177405.1 Leptonychotes weddellii | reverse complement strand
TCGCCAGCCCTCAAGCCCATGGTGGGCCGGTGACCGCTTTGCCCCCGGCTGGCTTTGACCTTCCTCGAGGAGGAGCTGGTGCTGCTGGCCCGGCCCCGCTAGGGCCTGGGTGGGTGGTGTCAGCACCCGCCGGCTGGGGAATGGCCAGACTCGGGGGGCTGGGGGGGCTGGGGGTGCTGTGCGCTGGGGAGCCGCATCGGCTGCCCCTGGGCTGCTCTAGCCTTTCCCTTTGTCATCGCTGGCGGGGCAGCCGCAGGATGGCTGCGGGGGTCGTGTGCGCCCCTGCCCTGTGGTGAGGGGAGCTCCCCATCCGGGGGTCCCCATCTCCCCCTGCTTC
>NW_027706615.1:0-337 GCF_054177405.1 Leptonychotes weddellii | reverse complement strand
GCATCCCCACACACAAAGCACACGCAAACACACTTACATCTGTGCACACACGCACACACATGCCCCACGCACACGCGAGAGAGGACACAATAATAGAGCACCGCCTGTCTGAGGCGTCCCGTACAACTGAGCGCATGCCCACATTGAGGCGGCTCCGTGCGTGTTCGTGGAGCGTTGGACACCAGCGCTTCCTGAGGTGGTGCAGACGTCCCCTCAGCTTCTGGACCCTCCAGTCACTGTCCGACCTGTGCTCAGTCCCCTCACAGCTGTCCAGGCAGTCCACGCGGGCTTCTCCAAAATGTCTTTACGGTGCCTTTTCTGCAGCCCATCCGAAATG
>NW_027706614.1:0-6069 GCF_054177405.1 Leptonychotes weddellii | reverse complement strand
CCATGCTCACCTGGCCTGTGACTGAGCATTTCTGTCTCTGGCACACGACCCCGTTTGGAGTCTCCAAACCCAGCAGATTCCTGTGGTGCACCGCTCCTCCCCAGGGAGGAAGGAGTGTCTCCCCGGATCTGCCACTTGTTGGGTCCCTGCTTCCAGAAAGTGGTCGCTTTTCTGTTCAGAGAGTTGCTGCTATTCTTTTCTTTGATCTCCTGTTGAATTTGTAGGTGTTCAGAATGGTTTGATACCTATCTAACTGAATTCCTGGGACCAGATGAAATTTAGGTCTCCTACTCCTCCGCCATCTTGCTCCTCCTAGACCATGTATTATTATTCTGAATTTTGCAGCACTTACTTTGGTCCTAGACTTACTGAGCTTTGAGCTTGATTAATCTCTTTTACATTGCTCTTGTTTGTTTTTTAACTCTCACCTAAAGTTTTGCCACGGATAAACTGCAGGTTTTTAGTATATAGAAGCACCCTGTTGAGATATATGAGCAAGGGTTGTTTACCTGCTTGCATGCATTTATTTTTGATGTCATATATATACAAAAATATATTTGCATTGAAATTTATAATTTTTAACCTCTTTTGTGCATAGTTTTCAAGTTAAAATTTTATCATTGCTACTTTAAATGTGTAGTGTCTCAATTTATTTTCTCATTTGTCCACTATCATAATTTATTACCTGGCCACCAAGGAATTCCAGAATTAGAGTTAAATGAAATGGAAATGCAAAAGGTCTTAAAGATCTTATCTTGACCATTTTTAGGTATATTGTGCTTACCAGACAGCGGTTTTCATATGTCTTTCATACATGAACCACTTTAGTAGGGTAAAAATCCTATCTTGCTGCTTCTGCTTGATTAAAAAAAGCATACAACCATGGTTTTCCTGCCCTGGCACTGGTTCCAGTGGCCATTTCTGCTCACGAGTCTCTTTCGTAAGCTGTGACTTACTGTATTCACCTTTCTGTCTCTCTGTTCTTAGGGACAGTGGTCTGCCCTGTGTCCTCTTCTCTCCTATCCAGAAGACTTGTTGATTTTTCATCCTGTTTAGCTTTTTACTAGTTATGATAGTTTGGCAACCCCTAAGCTCCTTACATGTGGAACCAGAAACTGGAAGTCCTCTGGATTAATTTTTGAGCCTCATTAAACTGTTGGTGCTTTGCTTTGAAAATCATTGTTTATAACAGTTACCCTTAATTATTTAGGTATGTATCTTGAGTATAAAGATTGTTTTGATATAGTAAATGGTGAAAAGAAACTTTGAGCTGTGTATTCAGTCAGATGCAAAAAGGAAAGCTATGTCCTGTCTTTGTACCTTGAGCTCCTAGTATGATGCCTTACACATAACAGGGTCCCAGTAAATGTATATGCTTGCATTACCAGAATATCCTTAGTGGTGGCGCAGTGGTATCTGGAAACAAACTGCCAGGACTCAAACCCATGGCTCCCATCTTTTAATAGGTGTGTGACGGCCATTTATTTGCTCTTATCCTTATCTATGAAGTAGGATAACAGCAGTTCCAACCTCATAGTGTGAATGTGAGATTTAAATGTAAAGCACGTAGGACAGTGCCTGGCACATAGCCACTGCTGTATAAATCTTAGTTACAATTGTTATTATTATGATTATTGCATATCCTTAGAAACATATTTGTTATCTTCTTGTCATTCCTTTTACTGAGTGTTGTCTTTTTCTCTCTGAAGTAGTCTATGCCAAAATTCTTAATGCCTGTGCAAGTTCTGGTGTGTATGTGGAGTCCCTAATGGCTGTAGATGCAGTAACCCCACAGCAGAAGTAGAGAAAAGAACACATCCTTGTCATTTTAAAATAGATTTTTATGTGTTGTTTTATTTATGATAGCCAAGGTTATACTAGAAACTATAACGGAGCAGGGCTGAACTGTCTTAAAATGTAGCTCTGAAACAGGCAAGAGGTATATAGCATATGCCTATGATTAACATGACATTTCAGCTTCTGAGCTCCCCAAACCATAGAGCCAAACCTCAGTGGGTTTTGTTTGTTTTTAATGTTGATTTGAGCTAGTCACCAAGATTTTATAGGAATCTTATAATTTAACCTGTTACCAAACACTTACCTGGATATTTATCTTTATGCTGTTTTAGACACGTTACATATTTATATCACTAGTTTTTAAACTTTTTAAATTAAAAAAACATTCCAAACATAAAATAAAACAGAGAATAATATAATGAATAGCGAAGTACCTACATCTCCGCAAAAGAAAGCCACAAAAATAACATTACATTTTGCCACATTTGTTTCAGATATTTCTGTTATTGATGTTATTATTAAAGAAATAAAACATTACTGATAAGTTGAAGCCTCCTTGTGTACCCTCCAGATCCTATTCCTGTCTCTTCTTCCCCAGAGGTAACTACTATGCTGAGATTGGTGTGTATCAATTTCCGTACATGTTTTTAGGCTTTTACTGCCTTTGTAAACATCTATAAAACTATAAAGTATTGTTTTGTTTGCTGCCTTAAACTTTAAATAGTGTCTTAGTGTGTATATTATTCTAAAACTTGTTTTTTCCCCCTCAGTTTTATGCTTCTGCGACTTACCCGTGTCATATCTGTGGCTTTTTAACAGTTATATTTATTTCATTGTATAAATATACCATGATTTATTATTTGCATATAATAAACATTAAGACTGCTTTTAGTTTTTTGCTATTTCAAATAATACCACAGTGGATGTTCTTGTTTATGTCTTCTTACGCATATGAGAGTCTCTAGTATCTAGTCTCTAGATACTAATATTTAAGTAGTATATTGAGTTACAGAGGTGAGCCTGATACTGGCTAGAAAACATGACTAGGGATCTAACTGTCCCAGGCCCTCCTCAGTCACTGAGAGTTGAGGAGATCAATAGCTCAGCACAATGGTTGTGAAACTGTGTATAAGAGTATGAACTTAAAAGTAGAATTCTTGCATCATAGAATATCTTTATCTTCAGTAATATCAATTTACGCTTCTGCTGGTAATATATGACAGTTTCTGTTTATCCACATCCTCTCTAACGTTTGGGTTTGCTGTACTTTAATTTTTTGCCAATCTGACATTTATGAAATACTATCTTATTTCAACTTAAATATGCCGTGGTATTAGTGATATTAAGCATCCCTTCATATGTTAGCCATTTTGGTTGCTGCCTTCTATGAATTACCTGGTAATCATTTTTGTCAAGTTTTCTATTGGATTGTTGGTATTTTCCTTATTGATCTTTAAGAGTTCTTTAGGAGTATGTAATCCTCCTCCATGTCATGCATATCAACAGAGAGAAAAATCTTATTTCTTACTTGGAAACTTTTTTCTAGTTTTAAGATCCAGTTAACCTCATAGTAAAAATTGCCTCTAATGATTTACTTTGGGGAAAATCCTGATAGATATAAAGATTTTTATGTACCTGAACAATTGGAAGTTCTTTTCTCATTAATAACTTAGAAAAAGTTACTCCTTTTGGTTTATAAATGCATATTAGATAGAGCTGCTTTATTTATAAAATTAATTTTTTGGAATAGAGGCTTTTGGCCTTGGCTGTATATTGGAATCACTGGGGAGTTAAAATAAAATTATGCCTGGGTCCCACTCCAGAGATTTTGATATGTTTGGTCTGAGATGCAGCTTGGGCACTGAATGTGTAAGTGTTCCTTTGGTGATTGTATTATGTAACTAAGGTTGAAAACCACTTCTCTTGGAGGAATTTTCTAGATCTACACTGTCTAATACAGTAGCCACTGGTCACATGTATTTATTTAATTTCATTAAACTTAGAACTAAAAAATCAGTTCCTCAGTCAAACTAGTGCTTTAAGTGCTTAATGGTTGCCTGTGGGTAGTGGCTACTATAGTGGACAGCACGAGTACAGAACATTTTCATTGCAGAAAGTTCTGTTGAATAGTGCTGCTCTAGATGGTAGTGGTGATTACCCTTGGGAAAGAAGACTGAGGACAGAGATAAAAAGGTGACTTAGTTTTCATCATACAATCTTTAGAACTTTTTGGATTTTGGTTTCAAAATTTCATAAGGTAATTTCATAAATTACCTATTTAAAAATAAATAATTTTTTAAAAATTAAAGAGAAGTAATTACAGTGGTATTTGAGAGGAGAAAAAATAAAAGATTATGCTTTTTTTTAAAGATTTTATTTATCCATTTGATAGAGAGAGAGCACAAGCAGAGGCAGTGGCAGGCAGAAGGAGAGGGAGAAGCAGGCTCCCTGCTGAGTGAAGAGCCCGATGTGGAGCTCGATCCCGGGACCCTTGGACCATGACCTGAGCAGAAGGCAGATGCCCAACCAACTGAGCCACCCAGCCGCCCCAGAAAAGCTTATGTTTTAAAGAAGCAACATAGGGGCGCCTGGGTGGCTCAGTTGGTTAGGTGTCCAACTCTTGATTTTGGTTCAGGTCAGGCTTGGGGTCTTGAGATCCAGTCCTGCATCAGGCTCCGCACTGAGCGCGGAGTCTGCTTGAGATTCTCTCTCCCTTTCCCTCTGCTCCTCTCCCCTTTCCCTTTCTAAAAATAAATAAGTAAATAAAAATAAAGAAGCAATGTAGTAGTTATTATTATTATTGATTAAGATTCTCTAATGATTAAAGCTTTTAGAGGAAATATCTAAATTTATAAAAATACATTAAAAGTTTTTTGTTTTTCCATTTTATTTTATTATGTTATGTTAGTCACCATACAATACCTCATTAGTCTTTGATGTAGTGATCCACGATCCATTGTTTTCATATAACACCCAGTGCTCCATGCACTACGTGCCCTCCTTAATACCCCTCACCAGGCTAACCCATCCCCCCACCCCCTTCCCCTCTAAAGCCCTCAGTTTGTCAATTTTTGCCATTCTAACTGGTGTAAGGTGGTATCTCAGTGTGGTTTTGATTTGAATTTCCCTGATGGCTAATGATGATGAACATTTTTTCATGTGTCTTTAGCCATTTGTATGTCTTCTTCAGAGAAGTGTCTGTTCATGTCTTCTGCCCATTTTTTGACTTGATTATTTGTTTTTTGGGTGTTGAGTTTGAGAAGTTCTTTATAGATCTTGGATACCAGCCCTTTCTGTAGTGTCATTTGCAAGTATCTTCTCCCATTCTGTGGGTTGCCCCTTTGTTTTGTTGACTATTTCCTTTGCTGTGCAGAAGCTTTTTATCTTGATGAAGTCCCAAAAGTTCATTTTTGCTTTTGTTTCAGTAGCCTTTGGAGATGAATCTTGAAAGAAGTTGCTGTGGCCGATGTCAAAGAGGTTACTGACTATGTTCTCCTCTAGGATTTTGATGGATTCCTGTCTCACATTGAAGTCTTTCATCCATTTTGAGTTTATATTTGTGAATGGTGTTAGAGAATGGTCGAGTTTCATTCTTCTGGAAATAGCTGTCCCAATTTTCCCAGCACCATTTATTGAAGAGACCGTCTTTTCCATTGCATATTTTTTCCTGCTTTGTCAAAGGTTATTTGGCCATAGAGTTGAGGGTCCATATCTGGGCTGTCTATTCTGTTCTATTAGTCTATATGTCTGTTTTTGTGCCAGTACCATGCTGTCTTGGTGATCACTGCTTTGTAATATAGCTTGAAATCAGGCAACTGGATGCCCCAACTTTTTTTTTCTTCTTCAACATTTCCTTGGTGATTCAGGGTCTTTTCTGATTCCATACAAATTTTAGAATTGTTTTTTCCAGCAGATGTCATTGGAATTTTGATCGGGATGGCATTGAAGGTATAGATTGCTCTGGGTAGCATAGACATTTTAACAATGTTTATTCTTCCGATCCATGAACATGGAATGTTTTTCCATCTTTTTGTGTCTTCTTCAATTTCTTTCATGAGTGTTCTGTAGTTTCTAGAGTATAGATCCTTTACCTCTTTGGTTAGGTTTATTCCGAGGTATCTTATGGTTTTTGGTGCTAGTGTAAATGGAATCGTTTCTCTCATTTCTCTTTCTACAGTTGCATTGTTAGTGTATAAGAAAGCAACTGATTTCTGTTCATTGATTTTGTATCCTGCCACATTACTGAATTGCTGTATGAGTTCTAGTAATTTG